>NC_056728.1:1840079290-1840178203 GCF_019279795.1 Protopterus annectens
TGAGGCAAGAACCAAGGAAGGATTTGAGACACATTCCTTAGGATTGGGTACCAGTGATGGAGAGGCCAGTCCAGGGCAATTAGAATCATTTTTGGTTTTTCTTGTCTGACCTTAAGTAGGACCTTGGGAAGAAGAGGCAGAGGAGGAAAGGCGTAGACTGACAGGTTTTTCCAAGTGAAGGATAGGGCATCCACTTTCCATGCTTGTCTGTGATAAGTCCTTGTGCAGAATTTGTCCAGTTGATCATTCTGGGGAGAGGCAAATAGATCTATGTCCGGGCTCTCCCATTTCTTTGTTATCATTCTGAAGACTTGTGGATCCAGTTTCCACTCGTGAGGGTCCATAATGTTTCTGCTTAAGTCGTCTGCCAAGAGTGTTTTGTTTTCCTGGCAGGAATTGAGCTTGAAGATGTACTTGGTAAGTCAAGGCTGTGTCCCAGAATGCCATTGCTAGTCTGCAAAGGGGGTAGGAGTGTGTGCCCCCCTGCTTGTTATGTACCACATAACTGTGGTGTTGTCTTGTCTTTATCAGTAGTTGTCCTGGATGAAGTAAGTCCTTGAAGGCTGTCAGGGCATTCTGAACAGCTAACATCTCTTTCTGGTTGATATGCAGCTGCATTTGATTTTGGGCTCCATATGCCCTGAATGCATCTCCCCGCCACGTGGGCCCCCAAGCATAGTCTGATGCATCTGTAGTAAGGGTATGGTTGCCAGGGGGTAGAGTGAAAGACCGTCCCATGTTCTAGTGACATGTCTCTGCCCACCAAAGAAACTCCTGTTGTAGGCAGGGAATGAGAGGAATCACTGTCTCCAGACTGTGACAGTGTTGATTCCATAAACTTTTTAGTTACCACTGTCGTTTCCTCATATGCAGTCTTGTATATGGAATCAGTAGAATGCAGGATGCCATGAACCCCAAAGCCTGCAGAATTTGTAACTGGGTTTTTGTTGCCATCTGTTTGAAGTAAATAGTCAGTTGCCTTTGTTTTTCTGGCGTAAGGTAAGCCATCTGGGCAGTTGCATTCAAGCTTGCACCCCGGAATGTTATCTTTTGAGAGAGTACCAGTTGTGATTTCTTTTCATTTATTGTGGACCCTAGGCATGTCAGAAGCCTTTTCACAAATGCCAGATGTGGAAGAAGAATGTCCTTGTTTTCTGCTTGAATGAGACAGTCATCCAAGTAAGAACAGACTTTGTATACTTCTTTGTCTGCCAAATGAAATTACTGGTGTCAGGCACTTACTCAAGACCCTGGGCACAGTAGATAAGCCAAAGGGCAGTGCAGAGAATTGGTAATGCATAAAGCCAGCCTTGAAGCGGAGGTATCTTCTGCACAATTCCCTTATTGGGATATGCAGGTATGCCTCTTAAGTCTAGAGTCACTCGCCAAGCGTTCTTGCCCAGCATGGGCAGAAGCTGCAATTTTGGTATGTCCAAGAATCTGTTCAAAATTGATAAATATTGGGCGCCAGGTCTTGAGTAAAACTCTTGTCCTTTATCCTGTTCTGGCACTGGCTGAAAAGCCCCCATATCCATGAGGAATGTAACTTGTTTCTGTGCCTCTGCCCATTGATTTTGTGGAGATCTGGCCAACCATTTGGAATTGGCAGAGTATGGAAATTAAATCTGTATCCCTGGTATACTATGTTTAATACCCACTTGTCCTGGGTTATTAACTGCCAATTTTGAGTATGAAGTGCTAGTTTTCCCCCTAAGGAGGCTGCCAAAAGATAAGTGCTTGGTGATGGCAGATGGAAGTTACTGAGACTGTTTACTGTAGGGTTGTGCTTTATTTCCTCCAGATTTGGAGGTAGAGGCACCCCATTGCTTTGACCTGTAAGAATCCTGTGATTGGTATCTAGAGCCCTTTGAGCGCCTGGATTTGCCACGTGAAGCTCTGCCGGACACAGGAAAAGACCAATTTTTTTGTAGGCCAGTGTCTACTGAATCTTGGTGGCTGCACTTGTAAGAAGTCTTTTACAGTTTGCATAGACTTAGCTTTGTCTTCCATTTTCTTTAAAACCTCTTCTGCCTTAATACCAGAGTATCATGCTTTAAAGGTGCATCCAACAATTTAGCTTTAACATGATCAGGCAAATTTTGCTCCTTTAGCCAGGCATGCCTTCGAACCACAGATCCAGTAACTGCTGCCCTGCAGGAGGCCTCCAAGGAATCAAAAAGTACAGTTTTGTACCTACCATAAATGTAGATGTTCGAAGATCCACATTGCTGCAGTCCTAACACTTGGGTAGTCCGCTGTCCCTCGGTCGGCCCGAATATCAGAGTATAAGGCTGACGTCGGTCAAGGCGCATTTGACTGACATCAGAACGTCAGGGTACAAATGCGCATGACCGACGTCATATCCTCAGTCTTTTCTTGCCCCAGATGTCAGAAGACCCTAAAAAGAAAGGTCTAAACCCAAAAACAACAACTAAACAACCAACCAGCCTAATACCAAAAATATGTACAATACACACAATATATATACAATATACACAATATACCTCAGATGGATAACTCAACCCACACAACCACCTCAAACTACAGAGGGGAAGGAGGGAGGGTAAATTGGACTGCAGCAATGTGGATCTTCGAACATCTACATTTATGGTAGGTACAAAACTGTACTATGTTCTTCATCTCACATTGCTGCAGTCCTAACACTTGGGTAGAATCCCAAAGCAGAGGTAAGGGAGGATGGCTAAATTATATAGAAGCAGGAGCTGCCAAAATGCCCTGCAACACAGCAGTGGCAAAACCAGCCCTGGATCTAGAGTACAGTGGAAGGTGGTAATGCCTAGAAAAGGTATGCACTGAACTCCAAGTGGCTGCCTCCAAAATATCCTTAGTTGCCACCCCTCAAAAGCTGTTGAAGTGGCAGTAGCCCTAGTGGAATGAGGCCTAATCCCAGCTGGAATCTCTTTGCCATGATGGGAATAACAGAAAGCAATGCAAAATCCAATCCACTTAGAAATAGTTTGTTTTGACACGGGCTTGCCCTGAGAGCACAAAGCAAAAGAAACCAATAACTGCTGAGATTGTCTGAACCCTTTAGTTCTGTCCAAATAATATCGCAACTGCCTGTGTACATCTAAAGTGTGCAAAATCTTTTCCCCTTTAGTTTGGGATTTGCATAAAAAGTAGGCAAATGAATAGTTTGGTTTAAAGCCACACTAGAAACCACTTTAGGCATAAAGGAAGGATTAGTACGAAAGATACCCTGTCCTTATGAAAAATTAAGAAAGGCTCAACTGCCATAAGGGCCTGCAATTCAGAAACCCTTCTTGCAGAGGTAATGGCCAACAAAAAAGCAGTTTTCCATGACAAATATTTCAACTCAGCAGTAGCTGCAGGCTCAAAAGGTTGTAGAGTGAGTTTCTCCAACACAAAATTGAGATCCCAAGCAGGAGTAGGAGCTCTTCGTGGGGGTCTTATATTCTTTGCCCCTCTAAGAAATTGCTTGAACAAAGGATGAGAAAACAATGGTGGGTCACACTCATAGTGAGCTGAAATTGCTGCAGCATGAATCTTAATAGAAGAGAAGGACAAACCTTTGTCCAATAACTCAGTAAGATACTGAAGAGCCACACTTAAATCAGGCTCAGAAACATCCAAATCCTTAGCTGCACTCCAAAACGAAAATCTCTTCCATTTATCTGCGTACACTTTCCTTGTACTAGGCCTTCTAGCTTCCAAAATCACATTCAAAACTTGTTGTGGAAGTTGAAACCCTCTATGGTTTAAAACAGAATATGCCAGGCCGTTAGGTGAAGAGAGTGAAGTTTGACATTGAGCAGATGGCTGTCCTCCTGGGACAACAGATGTGGAATCAAAGGCAAAGGCCATGGAGGCTTCCGTACTAGACTTCTCAGTAATGGGTACCAGTGCTGTCGAGGCCAATCTGGAGCTATCAAAATCATCCTTGGCTTGTCCTGTCTGACCTTCAGAAGTACCTTTGGGAGGAGAGGCAGAGGTGGAAAGGCATACACATGAAGATTTTTCCAACTGAAAGAAAGAGCATCCACTTTCCAAGCTGTGGGATGAAACCTCTTCGTGCAAAACTTTGGCAGCTGGTGGTTTAGTAGAGAAGTTTAACAGATCTATGTCTGGAGTTCCCAGGACACTGTCAATTTCTGAAATACATGAAGATCCAGTTTCCACTCGTGGGGATCCATGATTTGTCTGCTTAACACATCTGCTAAGGAGTTCTGTGCTCCGCAGAAACCTTGCCTGAAGACTTAGTTGTAAACTGAGAGCAGTCTCCCACAAAATCATTGCTTGCCTGCATAGAGGATAAGAATGTGTTCCCCCTTGCTTGTTGATGTACCACATGACAGTTGTGTTGTCTGTTAGAATCAACACCTGCCCTGGAAGAAGTAAATCCTTGAAAGCTATTAATGCAAACTGGACTGCTAACATCTCCTTCAAAGTGATATGTAGATGCAGTAGTCTGACAGGCCACTTGTCTTGTATCCACTTTCCGTTTAGATGAGCTCCCCAAGCTTTGTCTGAGGCATCTGTTGTTAGAATCTGACTCGCCTCTGGCCGGGTCACAGAGAGTCCCTTGTTTAGGTGACATTCCTGAGCCCACCACAAAAATTCCTTTTGAATGCAAGGTATTATTTGAATGACAGTGTCCAGATCCTGGCAGTGCTGTGTCCATACATTTTGAGATACCATTGCAACTTCCTCATATGCAGTTTGGCATTGGGAAGCACCAGAATACAAGATGCCATGAACCCTAAGGCTTGAAGGACTGTCCTTGCAGTCAGCCGGACTGAAGAGAAAGATGATGGAAGTAAAGGGAAAGATTCTTTTGTTTGTCCGGGGTTAGAAAGGCCATCTGGGATGCTGTATTCAGTCTTACTCCCAGAAAGCACATGTCTTGAGAGGGTACTAGACTGGACTTTATTTCGTTCACAGAATACCCCAGGCATCTTAGCACTGCTATCACATATTCCAAATGACGAAGAAGCTCTTCCTTTCCTTGAGCCAGAATCAGGCAATCGTCCAAATAAGGATAGATTTGTATTCCTTTTAGCCTGAAGAAAGCTATCACTGGAGCCAGAACTTTCGTAAATACTCTGGGCGCAGTAGATAAGCCAAAGGGCAATGCAGAGAACTGATAGTGAGAAGTCCCAGTTCGAAAACGCAGATATTTCCTGCAACTTAGTCTGATAGGAACATGAAGGTAAGCCTCCTTGAGATCCAAAGTTACCATCCAGTGATCCTTGCCCAGCAGAGGCAAAAGTTGTTGTAACGTCAACATTTTGAATTTGGGAATGTCCAGATAAGTGTTGAGGATAGACAAATCCAAAATTGGTCTCCACGTGTTCCCCTTTTTGGTACAAGGAACAGGCGAGAATAAAATCCTAGGCCCCTTTCTGGCATAGGAACCGGCTGTATGGCCCCTATTTGGAGTAACAGAGAAATTTGCTTGTGAGCCTCTATTCTTTGTTGAGGAGGAATGTTTGGCATGCCTTTGAAAGGAGGCAAGGTATGGAAATAAAACCTGTAACCGTGATGTATGATATCCAACACCCATCTGTCTTGGGTAATCAAATTCCAATTTTCTTTGAAAAGTGCCAACCTTCCTCCCAAAGGTGCTGCCAGGCGAGAAGGTTCTGGCAGCTGAAAAGGTAGGTCATTGGGTCTGTTTACGAAAGGACTGACCCCTGCCCTCACCCGAAGACTGTGCAGGAGAACCCCCAGTTCTAGGCCTGAAAGAGCCCTGACCTCTGCCCCTGCCACGTCTAGATCTACCCCTAGACTGGGAATCATAAGAAGGATACGTCCACCCCTTAGTAGGCCAATTTCTACTAAACTTTGGAGGCTGAACCTGCAAAAAATCTTTAACAGTCTGCATAGACTTAGCCTTGTCTTCCATCTTCTTTAAAACTGCCTCAACAGGAGAACCAAACAAGACATCAGATTGCAAAGGGGCATCCAAAATCCTAGTTTTAACATGGTCAGATAAATTTTGATCCCTCAGCCAGGCATGCCTGCGAAGAACTGACCCAGTGGCAGCCACCCTAGAGGAGGCTTGTACAGCATCAAAACCACATTGCAAAGAATGCTTACCCACCTGTTCAGAAACATGCACTAAATCCTGTAAACTCTTTACAATCAATACCTTCTGCCAGAGCATCAACCTTAGATTTCAACTGTGAAAGGAGATAATTTTGATATTTTAACATGTGAAACTGGCAATTCAAAGCTCTCATGGCTAGAGTGGAAGAAGTATAAACTTTCTTTCCCCATCTATCCAAGGCCTTGGCCTCTTTATCTGCAGGAACCGGATTCTTGACAACAGAAGCCTTAACACCCTTAGGCCCCTGGCTAACAGTTTCAGGGTCTGCCCTAGGACTCTTAAAAGATACTTATGAGCTTCAGGCACCCTGTAATACCTATCTGGTTTAACAGGAGCAGGAGGCAAAGAATCAGGATTAAGAGAAGCCTCTGCAAACACATCATCCACCACATTCAAAACAGGAGGTATAGCCAAAGGCCTATGCTGGGGTAAAAACAAAAATTCCCTAAGCCTTTTCCTGGAGTCAGAGAAGTCCTGACCTTCCCATTTAAAGTGCTCTCTCATGGAGTGAAGGGTCTCCGAAAAAGAAAAATCCTCAGGAGGAGAAGCAGAAGGAGTAGAATCATCAACATCAGAATCAGAATAATGAGAATACTCCTGCAAGTCTTCAGCAAGACTCAGACACATCCAAGCCTGCTCATAATCCCCCAACACTGACTCCATCCTAGGCCTCTTATCAGGAGGGGGCATAGAGCCTCTAATTAAAGTAATTAAATCTTCTGCCATTTTAAGCATGTGCTTCTTGGGCACAGAACCTGAAGAACTAGGAGTAACACCCACAGTAGCTAAACTAGATCTGCCTCTAGGAGAAGCCTTGGAAGCAGAAAGAGAGGGCCTAGACACCTCAGGAAGGGAGGGGAGTAAAGTAATCTGAGAAGCCCCTATAGCCTGACCTGCCTCCTGGGAGGCCACATCCTGTAAAATCAAAGTTTCTCCCTGGGACTCCAGAGAGGCCTCCGTGAACCACCGGTTCCCCTGACGCCTCTAAAGAACCGGCGTCCGGTTCGGATGACTCCTCTAACCTAGGTTTAACTGCCTTGTCCTTGCGCTTCTTTGAGGAAGCGGCGGAGCATCCGACGGCATATTGTAATTGCACCGCTTCCCAAAGACCAACCTGGCACAATCCAATCTTCGCTTTATAGTGCTTATTAAACCTAGCACAAAAGCGACACCCAACAACGCCGTGCTCAGGTCCCAAACAAGGTATACACAAATTATGGTAGTCCCTATGCGGAATCTGTTTCCCACAAGAAATACAGTTATTCACTTTTCTGACATCCGTAAACCACTGAGGCAAGAAAAACCAAAATATTCCCAACGGGTACTTAACCAACTCTGACTTCGGTCTGAAACTCCGAATTCGAAAAATTTCAGAACGCCGAACGGCACTTGCAACACTGCTTCTGCATCGGACCATGCGGCAAAAAAGACTGAGGATATGACGTCGGTCATGCGCATTTGTACCCTGACGTTCTGATGTCAGTCAAATGCGCCTTGACCGACGTCAGCCTTATACTCTGATATTCGGGCCGACCGAGGGACAGCGGACTACCCAAGTGTTAGGACTGCAGCAATGTGAGATGAAGAACATCTACATTGCAAAGTATGCTTTCCAACTTGTTCTGCTGCATGCAATAATTCCTGTAACTATTTTCCACACATTCAGAAATCAACATCATTTTCTGTTTAAGTAATCCCATAACATGATATTTAAGCATATGAAACTGGCAGTTTAAGGCCCTAATTGCCAAGGTTGCAGACGTGTAAACCTTCTTTCCTCATCTATCCAGCGCCCTGGAATCTCTATCAGAGGGGGTAGGATTCTTAGCTGTTGAGGCCTTTACACCTTTGGGACCCTGTGAAATAGTTTCAGGGTCAGCAGCAGGGTTTATGAATACAAATTTGTGAGAGTCAGAAACCCTGTAATATCTATCTGGCTTGTTAGGAGCCGGAGGTAAGGAATCTGGAGTTGTACTTGACACCCGAAAACACATCATCAACACATCAACAATGTCTAATACAGGAGGTATGGCTAAAGGCCTATGCTGAAGGAGAAGAAGGAAATCCCTAAACCTCATTTTTGATTCTAAGAAATCTTGACTCTCCCAATGAAAACGTTCCCTCAAAGTATGCAAGATTTCTCCAAAGGTATAATCTTCAAGAGGGGGTGCAGAAGGGATGTATTCCTCTGCATCTGAATCCTCATAGGGTGGTATAGAAAATTCCTGATCAGAAGAAATAGAAACCGGATCTGAAGATTCATAATCAGTGTCTTGCCTAGCCCTCTTTTCAGGGGGGGTTGGGAACCCCTGATCAAAGTAATTAGGTCTTCAGCCATTTTGATCATCTGCTTTTTGGGCATAGAGGCCTGAGCACATGGCTCATGCGTCAGTTTTTTAGCCATAGAAGTTGCCTTTGTCTTTGTTTTTGAAGCTGGCGTCAGTTTTATATAGAAATGCTGAGGCCTGAAGACACCCTCAGAAGCCGGCGCCTGCTCAGCGGCTCCGGACCCATCAGAGGGAAAGACATCCGCGGGTACAATACTTTAAGAATCTTGCGGCGTGCCGGACTCAACATGGGTCCCGGTAGAGGCCTACGACTTCAAAGTAGCGGGTATCAGTGGCTGTAAAAGCGCCTCACTGAGTACCGGCGAACTGGCGACTGGCTTAGGAGAAGTTTCGTTGTCGGTTTTGGACCTAAACGGTCTGTCTGTCCTTTTCTTTCCATTTTTTGTGAACTCCGGTAGTTGGATTGCTATCCGACGACATTTCAGGGTAGTTAAATCGGTTTCCAAAATATTTTGAAACAAAGATATACAGACGCTTAATAGTACATTGGTTAAATCTAGCACAAAACCGACAGCAAGGCACATTATGATCTGGGCCTAGGCAAGGAATACAGTACAAATGAAAATCCTTATGAGGTATTTGCTTCCCACAAGTAATGCAATTATTAACATTTACTGACATCGGTATGGAACAAGAAAAAGTTTTCCCAACGGGGTACTTAACTTTAATTGAAGACTTCGGTTCTGAAACTCGAATTTGAAAATTTCAGGAGTCGGCTGACCGGCACTTGCGAACTGCTTCTGTTTTGGGCACCGCGCAGCAAGAAAGACTAAAGAAAATGGCGTTGGCTGCCTGTTTTATACCCCTGATGACCTGACGTCGTGGAAGAAGAGACAGCAACTGATACATGACCCAAGACTTTGATATTCAGGCCGACTGAGGGCAACCTGCCAGCAGATTACCCAAATGTAATGACTGCAACAGTGAAACACGAAGAACATTTTCAATCTGGAGCCTTCAAAGACTAGGTGTACTATATTCAGTTCTAGCAGGCTTAATGAGGAACCCCTCTTTTCAGGGGAGGCAACTCTCTGTGGTGGTGCACAAATGGACTCCACAAAATTATTAGTTCAGCATCCACTTTAAGAACCTGCAACAAGAAAGACACATGCCAAACTGCTGGGGAATATTCAGAGGTCTACAGCAATGTCTGACATGAAGGGATCTGTGAGCACATCTACCCTGCGCAACCATCATCACCAAAGGCAAATGTAACACAATCATCAGATATGCAAAAGACGTGGACAAGACCATAATAAACTAACACAGAAATCCATCCTGAAAGCTTTATTCCAGGGGTTTTTCTTTCTAAGCTTCATACACCTAAAAGACCATCTGAAAAGGAAGTAGGCCATCGGTGGGAGGTTGGCATAATGGTTAAGGTGTTTACCTTGCAAACACAACGTGCAGGGTTTGATTCTCACATGGGGCAGTAGGCTAGGCTTACAATGACCCACAAGGGCAGTTAGCCTAGTAATAATCTGTGAACCTATGAACTACTGCAGTAGAGGATCTTTAATGACTACATGTCAATTTTCTTCAAGTTTGCCTGGGGGGGGGGGGACTCCACCAGAAGAAACCAAGAGTCCCTGTATGGAACCTACACAATCTGACAGGAGTCATTCATGTTCAATGACACCAATCAGTTCCTTGTGATAACAGCTGCATAAACCACGAAAGTCACAAACTAAAAATTGACACACTAGCCATGTTGGAGTTTCTTCTCCTGCAAGGTCTCCGCAACCACATCTAATACCCTAGTATGGGTGGCCTAATAGTGAAGGTACTTGCCTTACAAACACAAGGTGCAGGGTTTGAGTCTCCCAAGGGGTAATTGGCTAGGCGTACAATGGCTCGCAAGGGCAGTTAACCTAGTACTAACCTATCACATTTAGGGTCGGGAGGGTGGCCTAATGGTTAAGGTGTTTTCCTTGCAAACACAAGGTGCAGAGTTTGAGTCTCACAAGGGATAATTAGCTAGGCTTAAAATGGATTGCAAGGGCAGTTAGCTTAGTATGAATCTATGAACCTAAATGCCTAAGAAAGGAGAACAGAACAGCAGCAACATCATACATGAAAGTGGAATCGCAACCAGAGGAAACTGAAAGAACCTTCACTGTTGAAGCCTAAACAATTTGTGAGGAAGTGTTCATCATTACCAGCAGCTCCACTCAAGTTTCTTTATGAAAGCAAAAAAATGCTTCAGGATCACCATCCATAAAATGACACACTACATATGCTTGCTTAAGTCAATGATATCCGCAATGTTCTTAAAAGGAAAAGCAGAGTTTGGGGTTGACTAAAAAACTGCAAAAATTGACTACTTTCTAAATGGAGCAGCCCTTTTTGGATCAGAAAGAGTTCTGTGAATAACTTATCAAAAGACATCACTGCTACAGTACTTTACTCACTGAAACCAGAAGTTGGATATCCCTTCACCTAGTCTGAATTCTAGAATGTTTGCAGATGCTCTCCAAGTGCAGTTTCTCTTTGCCCTGTAGATTAGACTGACACAAACAAGGAATCACTAGTACCACTACACCCAGCTATTTCTTTTGGTGGGAAAGGTATGCCCTGGATACAGTTATTCCCAACTACAAAGTACACTAAATGTGGAGTTTAAAGGACCTTAGCCACAGCATCTCCTTTCTTGTATATGCAATACTGGAGCGCAAGATAAAGAAAAAAGGAGGGGGGGGTAGGTCACTGTACAACACACACAGTCACTTCCCTGGGACAGAGTGGGTATAACAACCCCCATGGTAGAAGAGCAGGAACCTATGCTACTACTGCTGTTGCTGTGATCTACTGCTAAAACATCTAATGTTAAGGCAAGGTACACAGAACTGTATGTTTACATTACAAGATCACACTACACTGTTAATACTTAACCACAGAAAACTACTAAAGCAATAACACAATTTCATTTGGGAGAATTTACATAACTGACACCCAAAACGGCACAAAAAGAATCATCCTACTTTGGATTGGATGTCCAGTATGCAGCACTTGAAGAATGCATGCACTCATCTCCAAGTAGCTCCTTCAAAATTGCCCTGAGCAGACATGTTTTTGAAGATGGCAGTTGAAGTGGCTACTGTTCCAGTAGAGTGATCCCATACCTGGACCCAAACGCAATTTGTTACTGCAATAATTAAAAGGTAGTCCGCAAATCATATGAAAGGGATCAGCTTACCTATTTCATTTGGCATGGTTTTACCAATGTAGAACCAGAAAGAATAGTTGTGTAAAATCTTACCATAACCATAAATGTCCTTCTCTTCCATGGTGCAGTATTCTTTTTGTGGGATTTCCTGCCCTCAGGCGACTCGGACGTTGGCTCCTATACAAAAGCTTCAGCTTGGCTGTTGCAGTTGCGTGGAACGTCACACGCAAGGCCATAAACCAGGGTACTTAAATGTGACATCTGCACGCACAATCCTCAGAACTTGAAGCACAGCAAGTACAGTAGAAGGCTCAGCAGGAGGGGTGCCAGTGGCGTCAGGTATGGGACCCTGGAGCCCTTCTGTAGTACTGATGGGTCCAGGGTGAAAGGTGCATAATATTAGGACCTAGAGATACAACGAGAATGAGTAGGGGGTTATTGGTGGGTGGGAAGGAATACTGCAACACAGAAGAGAAGGACATCTATGGTTATGGTAAGATTTTACACAACTATTCTATGTCCTTCTATTCCTATGTTGCAGTATTCCTGTTGTGGAAGAGTACCACAGTTTAACTGGATGAAAGGGTAGAGGAAGCAGAAGATTCTACAAAGCCCTGTAGGATTGCCCTGGCTAATCCTGCCCGTGCTCTGGAGACCTGGTCTAACTTGTAGTGTTTGGTGAAAATGTGTACAATGGACCATGTGGCTGCTTCCATAATGGAAGATGTGTCCAGATCTTTTAGGAAAGCCTTGAAGGCGGCCATTGCCCTGGTAGAATGGGCTGTTACTCCCACTGGGGGATTTTTCCCATGGTGGGAGTAGCAAAGACAGATGGCTTTCCTGATCCAACATGCGATGGTTTTTTGGAGACTGCCTTGCCTAATGCTCTGGTATGAAAGGAAACAGAGTTGTTTCGATTTCCTAATGGATTTTGTTTTGTCCAGGTAAAAATCTTAGTTGTCTGTGTATATCCATGGGTGAAGTATCCTCTCCCCTTCATTGGTGGGAGAGGGGAAGAAGGTGGGAAGATGAATAAATTGGTTTAATGACAAATCGTTGACCACCTTGGGCATACAGGAGGGGTTAGCTCTCAGGGTCACCCTGTCTTTGTGGAACGTAGTATGGGGGGGGAGGGGCAAGCCATTAAGGCTTGTAGCTCTGAAACCCTTCTGGCTGAGGTAATAGCCACTAGTAGGACTGTTTTCCATGTACACATCTGAAGGGAAGCTGTCCCAGCAGGTTTGAATGGCTGTTGGGAAAGCTTTTCCAGGATGAAGTTAAGGTCCCAGGGCGGAGGGATAGGCTTTTATGGAGGTCTAATGTGCAACACCCCTTTAAGGAAGAGTTTTACATCGAGCCTGGCTAGTAAGGGAGGGTCTAGAGGCAAGCAGGCTGATATTGTGGAAAGGTGTACTTTCACTAAAGAATAGGAAAGTCCACTTTTTATCAGCTGACACACACAAGTCACTTACCATAAATGTAGATGTGCAAGTGTATTCACTGTTGCAGTCCTAACAAATGGGTTATCCTGGCTCCTGGTAGCTCTGTCGGCCAGAATACCAAAGGTGAGTAAAAAGGTTGTTGGTTATAAAGGACGTCAGGGCGTCCGATACAAAAGGAGGCAGCCAACGCCACTTTCTCAGTCTTTCTTGCCATAACAGCCAGGAGCCCCCAGAAAATAAGGCTTTAACCAATAAACAATTTGACAAATAAATTAAGCCTGTACCTCAGGAAAAGAGAATAAGGAGGACCACAAAAAGGGGGAAGGAGGGAGGGAAACCAGGACTGCAACAGTGAATACATTCCAACATCTACATTTATGGTAAGTGTACACAACTGTACTATGCTTGTGTTTCACTGTTGCAATCCTCACAAATGAGTTGATTACCAAAGCCCAGAGAAAAAATGGGGGGAGGAACCAACAGCATCAAGGGTTGGAGCTAATGCCCTGTAACACTGCAGTGGCAAACCCTGCGCTGGCTCTGGAAAACAGAGGCAAATTATAATGCTTTGTGAGTGTAGTTTATTGGCCATTTTGGGTCATTTCCTGTCTTTTCCAGCCCCCTGCTATAAAGCACGTTTTGGCGGGCTTTTCCAGCTATTGAGAACTCAGCACAGCTCCTCGTGGTGGCCAGCAGTGTTCCTCTAGCAGCAGAGACCAGAAAAGACTACCTTTCCAGATTTTAAGTATTTTTCTTGGCTTTTTCGACTTTTTGTGCCTTTCGACTACTGTTTCTGCTTATTTTATCAAAGTTTGCACTGTTTTTTCTGTGTTTATAAGTTACAACTGTTTACTGCACTTGCTAGTTTAAGTTTTGCCTAAAAGTTAAACTACAGGCTAATACACTCAAGTGTACTAGCTTTTGATAGCATTTAATCGAAAATCATAGCATTTATTGTGTTTTCTGCTTGTCTGTAAAAAAACTTGAAAAAAAAAAATATCCTTGCTTTCCATACTTTCCTAAACTAGTGTTCCAGAGACCAGATTTTGCTGATCCCTGGGCTTTGTCTTGGTTCCTGTTTTCTCCATTTTCCTTGTTTGGTCAAGGGTTAGTTTCTTTACTCACTAGTGGGAGTAGGGAGTACTGAACTGCCTGTTTGTCCTCAGAGGAGTGGTTTAAGGCAGTAACTTGTAGTTTATTGGCCATTTTGGGTCATTTCCTGTCTTTTCCAGCCCCCTGCTATAAAGCACGCTTTGGCGGGCTTTTCCAGCTATTGAGAACTCAGCCCAGCTCCTCGTGGTGGCCAGCAGTGTTCCTCTAGCAGCAGAGACCAGAAAAGACTACCTTCCAGATTTTAAGTATTTTTCTTGGCTTTTTCGATCTTTTGTGCCTTTCGACTACTGTTTCTGCTTATTTTATCAAAGTTTGCACTGTTTTTTCTGTGTTTATAAGTTACAACTGTTTACTGCACTTGCTAGTTTAAGTTTTGCCTAAAAGTTAAACTACAGGCTAATACACTCAAGTGTACTAGCTTTTGATAGCATTTAATCGAAAATCATAGCATTTATTGTGTTTTCTGCTTGTCTGTAAAAACTTGAAAACAACAAAAAATATCCTTGCTTTCCATACTTTCCTAAACTAGTGTTCCAGAGACCAGATTTTGCTGATCCCTGGGCTTTGTCTTGGTTCCTGTTTTCTCCATTTTCCTTGTTTGGTCAAGGGGTAGTTTCTTTACTCACTAGTGGGAGTAGGGAGTACTGAACTGCCTGTTTGTCCTCAGAGGAGTGGTTTAAGGCAGTAACTTGTAGTTTATTGGCCATTTTGGGTCATTTCCTGTCTTTTCCAGCCCCTGCTATAAAGCACGCTTTAGCGATTTAGCTGAGTTGCCACTGTTGCACACTAGGGCAGCCGTTAAGCAGGTTTAAACTATTCGGCTACCTAAAGTCCACTCTTCAAATTTTCCCTTGAAACTACCTTCCTCGACCTATACTACTCATCTAATCAGCGTATCCTATAACTAAAAAGATCATCTCTACTTGACTCTAAGTAGACTATTCTCTATCTGTTAAACCTAGCACTTGCTCCTACAGTACTTATTACCTTGATACGGCACTCTTATAGATAGCACCCCAAAAGGCAACCCCCATTTCTCGGTCACCCACATCCCCGAATCTTTTTAAAGTTTTTGTCTATCCTTCTAGCATGTCGAGGGATCAGTTGCTAGTGTCATCTCCTGCTCAGCTGGTGAACCTGGGAATATTGAGGCAATGTTACAATTGCCTCATGTACACAGACAACCCTCTCCTCCTCCCACAAAACACAAATACATGCGAGAGATGCAACTATACGGCCAAACTGGAGGCTGAGCTCTTCAACATAGGACTGGCAAGACCAGTCAGGAGGGAAGGTTACCACACACACTATAGACCCAGTCTCACATAGTACCATTACAACCTCAAATCATACACAAACACACAAAGACATACTCGAGGCTCTGATCAAAAATCTACCAAAACAGCAGAGGCCACCAAAGCAGACACCCAAAACCACCACCTCAGAACACAGCACCTGCAACACATAGACCTCACAGTCAGAGTGTCAAACAGTCACAGCCCTTAAGGCCAAACACAATGCCAGACACACTAGTCATTGGTGACTCCATAGTCAGACACACTGATGTCCCGCCACCAGACTGAGTAAGGAGAAGGTCACAGTAAGCTGTCTGTCGGGCGCCAGAATCCGCCACATAACGCAAGCACTCAGGTCTCTCAACAGCAGGTACAAATATGACTCAGTCATTGTCCACGCTGGTGTAAACGACCTGAGACGTACTCCTTGGACTACATGAAAAGAGACATTGAGGAGCTCTCTGATTATGTAGCCCAGGCAGGTATGACCCTGACCTTGAGCAGTATCCTACCTTCACCAAGAATGATGCCACAATACAGAGATAAGATGATCAGCTTTAACAATTGGCTTAAACACTGGTGTCATTCAAAGGGGATCCAGTATCTGTCTGCCTGGGATGACATGCTGGACAAGCCACGCTGCTTCGCAAGGGACGGCTTGCACCTGTCACCCCTGGGATTCCGGATATTGGCAAAGGCTCTTGCCACCCCCATAGTGCCTTTTTTAGGCAAGGCTCAAATTCTAAACCTACCACCCTAGAACACAAAAAAGGAAATAAACTAAGGGTAATGCTGCTCAATGCCAGAAGTCTAAATCTCAAAATGCACGCACTCGAAGCCCTTCTCAGTATGGAGAACATCGATGTCTGTGCTGTGACAGAAACCTGGTTCAAGGCTCCTGAGAGCACCCCAGCGCTTATCAGGTTTTACCTCATATCATGCCCGCCCCAAAATCAGGAAAATACCAAGAAAGGAGGGGGGGTATCCATATTCATCAAGGACACCCACACCTCAAGACTGGTGGCAACGCATGATGCATCGGAGACCATCCAGGTGCAATTAACCGTAGGCAAGACTGCTCTGCAAATAGTAGCATGTTACAGGCCACCCACAAACTCAGGAACCTCACATGGCCTTCCTGAAAACACTAGAGGGGATAAATGTATCACCAAACACCATCATACTAGGTGACTTCAATTACCCAAATATAGACTGGGAACACTACTCAAGCCCAAACACCCTAGCCCAAAAGTTCCTGGAATTCATAAACTCAAATGCCATGGAACAACTAGTCACCATTACCACAAGAGGAGATAACATACTTGATCTCATCATCACGAACATGGGAGCACAATGTTCAACACCGGAAGTATACCCTCACTGGTGAGATCAGATCACAAACTAATCTCGCTGGAGGTCCTCATCCCACCCCACCTGAAATAAAAAGACCACAGTAAAGAACTTCCCAAAAGCCGACTTCACACTTCTAAAGACTAGTGTGGTCTCCTTTAAGGCCCCGAGCCGCGGAAAACAGTACTCAAGCCGCTGAATCACTTACAAATGCCTTCTACCAGCACCTGCAGGACTGCATGGATAAGGCAATCCCAAGCAAAACAAAGACTCTTTGTACCAAAGGCAAGCCCAGTCTGGTGGACCCCAGCCATAAACAAACTCTACAACAAAAGGAGGAAGCTACTACAAGATAGAGCAAAATCCTTAAAAGGTAAGACACCCTTGATCACTATAAGTAAAAAACTAAGAGCTCTCATAAAATCATCCAAAGCAAATTTCGAGAGAAAAATAGCTAAAGACTCAAAAGACAATCATAAGGCCTTCTTTAGCTATGTTAGAAACCTAGGAGGAAACTCCCAGATATGCTCAGAACTAGTTCAAAATGATGTGAAGATTACTGATCCTACAGACATTGCCAACATACTGGCTGACAGGTTCAGTGCAAACTTCTCACCCCCCTTCCCCCCAAAAGGAGAGATATCTATACCAAATGATTGCAGCCCCCCAAACATCTCCAGCCCAAGTGAGAACTGCTCTCTCCAAAGCAAAAACACAGCATCCATGGGACCTGATGGTGTCCCCGGCTGTGTGCTCCACGAACTCAATGAGGAATTAAACCCACAGCTAGGACAGCTGTTTAATCAAAGTCTTACCTCTGGATACGCACTCCAGGAGTGGCGCACTGCAACTGTGGTCCCACTTCACAAAGGCGGTGCCTCCACCGACCCTGGTAATTACCGCCCATTAGCTTGACAAGCCTTATCTGCAAAGCCATGGAGAGGATCATAATGGACCTCATAAATAAAGACATTGGGAATTTGCAGACTTTGGATCCAACCCAGTTTGGCTTTGTCAAAGGCAGATCATGCCTTTTAAACTTGGTTGACTTTTTCAAACAGTCACCAAAGCCATTGATGAGGGAAAGGCAGTCCATACAGCCTACCTCGATCTGGCTAAGGCCTTCGATACAATACCCCACTCGGGTATCATTGAAAAACTCATCAGCTTAAATGTTAACCCATACATCACAAGATGGGTTGCAAACTGGCTGAGTGACAGAACCCACAGGGTCAGAGTTGCTGGCGCCATGTCAGACTCAAAGCCTGTCACAAGTGGTGTCCCACAGGGCTCAGTCCTGGGCCCACTCTTGTTTGGCATCTACTTTTCTGAAGTACAAGCAAACACAGGAGGGTTATGGTTGACAAAGTTTGCAGATGACTGCAAACTGGGCGCCATAGTAGAAAACACATCTGACACAGATATCCTTCAGAAGGGTCTCACAGAAACGGATAACTGGTGCCAGAGCCACGGCCTAAAGTTAAATGCCAAAAAATGCATAGTCATACCCTTCGGGAAAAACAAGGTTACCCCTAGCTACCAAATAGGAGGCAATCCACTGAGCACAGAAGAAGTTATCAGGGACCTGGGGACCCAGGTTGATAGTAGTCTGTCATTCGACACCCATGTAGCTAAAGTAGTTAGGAAGACCTTCTACATTGCCCACCTTATCATGAAGGGATTCTCATCTAGATCAAGGGAGGTTATAGTCTCCCTTTACTCATCACTCATCAGACCAATGATTGAGTACAATGCCCCATTTGGAATGTATCTGACCCGACACTTGCAGCAGCTGGAGAGGCCACAAAAGTTCCTCACCAAAAGGATAAAGGGTCTCAAAAATCTATCCTATGCTGCCCGACTGAAAGAACTCCAGCTCTATTCAGTCGCTTACCGCTTGCTCAGAGGTGACCTTTGCCTAACATACAAGGCCATGTCAAACCCAGATTTGATGAATATGCTTCACCTCAAAAAATCTAGATCCATCAGAGCCAGAAGGGCGGGAGACTTAAACCTCGACACGGCTATTAATAGGACATGCTGGAGGGATAGATTCATCACCCAAAGACTCCCTATGCTGCGGAACAGAATCCCGGTACATGTGAGGCAGAGCACCTCGCTGGCCTTGTTCAAGAGAAATCTTGACCAATGGATGGGAGATCGCAGATATACCCCAGGGATTACCTCAGTGTCACTGCTCGACAGAGGCACAGCAAAATAATGGGTATAGTTCCCCATACTAAAGGGGTGGCGTAAGCCACAAAACGATGGGCTAGGCTTGTAAATGCCCTCGGGCAGATAGCCTAGTATGAACCTATGAACCTATGAAAGTGTGAACAGAAGACCATGTGGCAGCTTCCAAAATGTCTTTAGTAGGGACACCCCTTAGAAAGGCTGCAGAAGTGGAAGCTGCTCTAGTAGAGTGGGTCCTAATCCCTTGAGGCGGAGCTTTGCCATGAAAGGAATAACAAAAAGTAATGCAATGTGCAATCCATTTAGACATGGTTTGCTTAGAAATAGCCTTGCCCTGGGCTCCAGGGGCAAATATGGCCAATAATTGTGCTGATTTCCGAAGGTTCTTAGTCTTGTCCAGGTAAAACCTGAGCTGTCTGTGCACATCAAGAGAATGGAGGATCCTTTCACCTCTACTGCGAGGATTAGGAAAGAAGGTAGGAAGGTGTATGGACTGATTAACAGTCAGGCTGAAAAACACCTTCGGCATAAAGGAGGGATTAGTCCTCAGAGAGACTCTATCGGCATGGAAAATAAGAAAAAGCTCCATGGCCAAAGCTTGCAGCTCCGAAAACCCTCCTTGCTGAAGTTATAACCAAGAGGAAGGCGGTCTTCCAAGAGAGAAATTTTAAATCTGTAGAGGCAAGTGGCTCACAAGGAGGAAGAGTGAGTTTCGCCAGAACAAAATTAAGATCCCTGGCTGGAGTTGGTGCTCTTCTGGGAGGTTTTAAATTGCAAGCACCTCTGAGAAACATTTTCATCATGGGATGAGAGAAAATGGGCTGTTCAAGAGAACAATTAGCAGAGATGGCTGAAGCATGGATCTTGATGGAGGAAAAAGAAAGACCACCCTGAAGCAAATAAGCTAGGTAAATTCCAGGATCAGAGGAAGGGTAGGTCGAGAAGCAAGACACCCCTCCAGCCTGCATCCATTGCGAGAACCTTTCCCATTTGTCAGCATAGGATTTCCTAGTGCTAGGCCTCCTGACCTCCCTCAGCACATCAACCTTCTGTTGGGAAAGGGAGGAAGAAAGGGAAGGAGTCATGCAATGAGCCATGCTGCCAAATGGAGAGACTGAATATGAGGATGTAGGATGTAGAATGTTTCCCCTTTCCTGAACCAAAAGATCTGGTTTCAGAGGAAGATGTCAAGGAGGAAGATGGGAGAGACTGAGAAGCAGCAGATACCAATGCTGTTTGGGCCAGTTTGGAGGTACGAGAATAGTCCTTGGACACTCGTCCCTGATCTTCACTAATACTCTGGGAAGAAGAGGAGGGAAGGCATACACCGACAGCACCGTCCAAGGGAAGGACAGAGCCATCCACTTTCCAGGCTCTGCTGCTGTCTGGTGCAAAAGAGAGGTAGCAGATGGTTGTCTGGGGAGGAGCAAAGATCCACCTGAGGAGTACCCCAACGCTGAATGATGCTGTAAAAGACTGCTCTGTTCAGCTGCCACTCGTGAGGATCCAGGGTTTGCCTGCTCAACTGGTCTGCCAAAACACTGAACCTTCCTGGAAGAAATTGAGCTAGGAGATACAGGTCCAGGGATGCTGCCATGGACCAAAGATTCATGCTTTGTCTGCACAGGGGATAAGAGCGAGTCCCTCCCTGCTTGTTGATGTACCACATGACCGTGGTGTTGTCCGTCCTGACAATCAGGGTCCCTGGAGAAAGAAGATGCTTGAATACTAGTAAGGCCTGCTGAACTGCAATCAACTCCTTTAGATTTATGTACAGGTGCATCTGCTGTGTGTTCCAACGTCCCTGTATGCACCTGCCATCCAGGTGTGCTCCCCAGGCGGAGTCCGATGTGTCTGTAGTCAGAACTTGGAGTGACGAAAGGTGTCCGAAAAGGCATGCTTTTGTTTTGTAGACAGGTTGTTGCCCACCACAGAAACTCCGCCTGCAGAGATGGAAGCAGAGGAATCATCATATTCAGGTCCTCTGTGTGTTGACACCAAATGTTCTTGAGGTACCATTGCAATTCCCTCATATGCAGTCTTGCATATGGAATCATGAGAATACAAGATGCCATGAATCCCAGAGCTTGCAGGCATTTTCTTGCAGGGAGCTGGGACAGGCTTGCCAAGTCCTTGAAGTAAACTGAAAGAGTTGTCTGGATCCCCAATGGGGTACATAGCTGTAGTACACTTCAACTCTTGTAGTCGGAAACCAACAAAGGTAAACCTGCCAACAGGCACTTCTGCATGAAAAGCTTCTGCTTCTGGCTCCGTGGCAAGGAAAACTGAGGAAGTGACGTTGGCTGCCTCCTTTTGTATCGGACGTCCTGACATCCTTTACAACCGATGGCAGCCGTCATTTTTACTTACCTTTGGTATTCTGGCCGACTGAGGGCTACCAGGAGCCAGATAACCCATTTGTTAGGACTGCAACAGTGAAACACAATGAACATCTGGGGGGGGGGGGGGGGTCAGCAATGCAAGGGTCCCTTCCCTTGTCTAGACAACATTTAGTAATTCTTTCCCATTTAACTTGGTATGATTTTCTTGTTGTAGGTTTCCTGGCCTCTCTCAGGACTGAAAGCACATCCTCCGAGTAGTGGTGTCTGAATGGAATCAAAACTTTACTACCCACAGTGTCAGGGACAACATCTGCAAGTGTGGGTGGATCAGAGTTCCCTTTTCTTGTGTCAGGAGGTCCACCTTGAAGAGTAACTTGTAGTGACTGCCTTGGCTAGATTGTGAAGTAGGGGAACCAGTGCTGCCTTGGCCAGTAGGGAGTCGCTAACAAGATTTTTGGTTTATCTCTCCTGATTTTCAGGAGGACTTTCTGAATCAGTGGGGGGGGGGGGGCATAAAGAAACTTCCCCTCCCAGGCGATGTTGAAAGCGTCTACTCTCCAGGCTAGTAGGTCTTTGAGCAGAAGGTCTATTTGAGAAGTGCTCCACCGGTAGGCAATATCTAAGAAGCCGGTCCTGTCCAGCATCCATTTGTGTTGTGGAGAGGATGTCCTGCTTAGATCTGCTTGCTTGTTGTCCTGCGAGGGAATGTAGGTTGCCTGCAGAGACAAGTTGTGGCGAGAGGATAGCTCCCATACAAGCACGGTTAGTATGCACAGCTGATATGCCTTTGTCCCTCCCAGTTTGTTGAGGTACCACATTATAGTGGTGGTGTCTGTTACTATTTGAAGAACCCCTGGTAGAAACAGGGGGATAAAGGTTTTTAGAGCTAAGACTACTGCTGTCATTTCCCTCGCAGTGATGTGTTTGGCCCTCAAGGAGGGTTGTCAGGTTACTTGAACCCTGTAAGATGCCATTGTGGCTCCCCACCCTAAATCTGAGGCATCTGTATGCATTACCTGGGATGGGGGGTGTGTGTGTGCGTGTGTGTGCTGGAGTGGAAGGCTCGGGTTTAGCTGGACCTATTGGATCCACCAGCTGATACCACTGTAGCTTGCGCGTATGCATTCTGGCCAGTGAGAGCATAGGTACGGTGGCTGCCATTAAACCCAGGATTCGTAGGAATTGCCTTGCAGTTACTGCTAGTTTCTGTAAAGGCTCTTTGAAGTGGGAGGTCAGGGACTGGACCTGGTCTTGTGGAAGAAAAGCTTTCATTTTGTTTGTTCGAATTCTGCAACACAGGAAAATCTTGTCCTGTTCTGGGTTCAAGGAAGACTTTGAAAGGTTGAGGGTGAACCCTAGATTTTGTAGGAGGGACATGGTGAAGTGCAGATGGTTTCAGAGGGTGTCTTTGCACTCTGCCAGTATTAGGATGTCACCTAGATAGGGGTAAATCTAAATTCCTTGTGTTCTGTAAAAGGCAATGGCCGGGGCCAGGCATTTTGTGAACACTCGGGGGCAGTGGATAAACCAAAGGCAAAGCAGTACATTGGAAATGAGAAGAGGGCCCAGAGAAACGCAGAAATCTTCTGTGGGAAGGTCTGATCGGTATGTGTAAGTAAGCCTTCTTTAGGTCCAAGGTGGCCATGAAGGCCTTGGTTGGGATGAGTGGAAGCAGAGATGGAAATGACAGCATTTTGAAGGTGGGCACCTGTAGGTAAAGATTTAAGGAGGAGAGGTCTAAGATGGGTCTCAATGGTCCGTCTTTTTTGGGGAGCAGGAAGAGACAGGAGTAGAAAACTTTTCCTTCCTGCCCTGAGAGGACTAGTTTTATGGTACCCAGCTTCAGAAGGTCTGTCAAAACCTGTGGAAAGAGATGTTAAGTTTTTGGGAGGGAAAGGATGTCTCATGGGTGGTTTTCCTTTCCAGGAGAGGAAATATTTTTTTGCATTATGGACAGTACCTACTTGTCCGAGGAGATGGTTTTCCAGAAGGGGAGGCAGTGGGAGAGGCGGACTGAGAGTAGTAGGGGGGCAAGGCAGACATTATTGTAGCCTCCTCTGCTCTGAAAGGGCAGTCTAGGCTGAGGATGTGGGGCAGCAGGTCTGGAAGTGGCGGGTCTTCTTGCACCTCTTCTGGATCTGGAAGAGGAAGTGCCCACCTGGGCTGGGTTTCGCCTCACAAAGGTGGCTTTAGCTGGACAGTTTCTGTACTACTTGGGAATAGAGGACACCAATAAATGTCCTATGTACTGCAATTCTTTACTTTTTTCTTGCAGATTCTTAAAGAGATCTGCAGATTGCTTTCCAAAAAGGAAACTGTGGTCCAGGGGGGCATCCAAGATCTTTGACTTAAAGTCTTCTGGGAGATTTTGAAGTCTCAGCCAGGAGTATCTCCTGAGAACTGAAGCAGATGCTTCTGCAACATCATAGCTGCATCCAACAGTGTCTGGCTACTTGTGTAGCCAGAGAATGTTTGGAGGAGATGTCAGCTTTAGTGGGGCAGTCAGGGATAGTGGCCAGCATGGAAGAGGCTTGAGAGACCACGTCCAGAGCATATTTAGTTATATGCATTATATGCATCTGATAATTAATGGCTCTGAAAACCAAAGCAGAGGAGGTGTAGACCTTCTTACCAATCCTATCCATAGATTTCCTGTCCATCTGTGGGTAGGAGTGAGGCAGAGAGGAGAAGTCTGGCTTGCTTATCAGGATAGGTGGCAATCACTGCTGGGTCTGCCAAGGGAGGTTTAATTAAGAATTTCTGGTAGTCAGGCACCTTGTAAAAGCGATCTGGGTGCTTGGGGGCAGCTGGCTGTGAATATGGAGACTCAGATGCAGAGTTAAAGGCATCCGGGTATGCAGGAAGGACAGGTGGAACAGCAGAAGGGGAAGGGGAATCAACTTGAAGAAGCTCAAAATATCTTTTTTGGGTATCAGGCATTTTTGAGGTATCCCATTTGAAGTAATCTTTTATTTTGGTGATAGTCTCACCAAAAGTGATATCCTCAAGGGGTGCATCTCCCTCTATAGATCCTTCATCAGGAGAATAATACTCCTAGGGTAAAGCAATTTGGGAGGTGTAAGATATAGAATCCTCAAAGAAGGAAAAGGAGGTATCATGCTCTTCTTTCCTAACCGGAGATGTTGGGGCTGAAGTAGGCCTAGGGATGAGCAAAGGTACAGTAGTGGAGCATGAAGCTGAAGGCCTAAGGGCCATAAAGGCCTGCATTAGGGAAGACGTGAAGGACTGCCAGTCAGGTAGGACTTCTGTAGTGGAAGAGGTATGCTTGGTTTTCCATTTCTTTTTTGCTGGGGTAGACGTTGGTGTAGGCCTGGAATCAGGTCTGATAGGGACCGTGTCTGAAGGCGAGATCCTGGACGGAAGCTTTGCAGATTCTGGTTCCCCCTTGATCTAGATGGCAGTCAGGGTTTGGGCTGGCTCCGGGGATGTGCCTGACATTGGCTGAGCAACGGCTTCCACAAATGTAGTCGTTGAGGTTCACGGACCCGCCAGGCATTCCTCAGCTCCTAAATCAGAAGCTGGCGTGGCGTCCGGTAATGGAGCAGCAGAGAAAGAGGGCCTGGGAAACTTGGCCTTCTTACGCGGAGTTTCTGACGTGGCTTACCAGGCGGGATCCATTCTTAGGGCTAACCGCTTAAGGCACTGGTTTTATAAATAAAGGGTAAGAGTGGCCCAGATGGCTGCGTAGGGTCTTCGGCACAAACGATTGACAAATGGAGCAAGCGGTATGGTAGTGCTCCTGGCCTAAGCAAAAAACACACCAATCATTGGAGACTTTATGGGGTATCTGGTGCCCGCACTGGCATTTACCCTTTTTACCCGACATTGGGTATGAATTGCTAAAACAAACCAAGCTTAAGCAATAATAAGATGATTAGAAAAAAACCCCAATGGGTTACTTAGCTTTTCTGAGACGTCTGATGTGAAGGAGCGAAAACACGATGCATCTGTGGCTGAAAGGTTCTGAGGATTGTGCGTGTAGACATCACATGTAAGGAGCCGGGTTTATGGCCTTACGTGCTATGCCCCACGCAGCTGCAACAGCCAAGATGAAGCTTTTGTATAGGAGCCGATGTACGAGTCGCCTGAAAGCAGGAAATGCCACAACAAGAATACTGCAACATAGAAATAGGACATCTGCTTATGAACATCCACAAAATGTTGTTCTAAAGCTTTGGAGAAAAAAAAGGCTACTTTTACAGGCTGGTTGGGTGTCAGCCCAGACACCACTTTTGGCATAAAAGATGGGCTAGTTTGAAGACCGATCTATACTATAATTCTCTTTTGTAACTGTGAATTTTGGGATTATGGAAAGAAAAAAAAAGTATGAAAATGTAGCAGAACAGCAAATATACAAAAATCAATGTTCTTCCTTTAAAGATGACTTTAAACTGGGGACAACCCCCCAACTTATGTATACCAACCTGGAGATTACCATATCTCGGGGGGGGGGGGGTAAGCAGGGGATCACTTGAGAAATAGCAATTTTAAACTTGGTATATAACAAGCCTGCATTTTTGGTCAGCCTCTGTAGAGGATGCTATGTCATGTAGGTTTACCTCACCGGAAGATCATCAGGATAATGAGATTGGATTGGAGCCAAATGACTTCAGTTTTTGAAAGAACCAGTTGTGGATAATATTATTATTATTAACTCTAGTATAAGTTAAACTAAAAAAAAGAGTGGCCCATTTCCATACAGGCAGTTGGACCCAGACTGCCTGGGTGAAAACCAGGAATCCTAACCACTAGACCATATGGGACACACCAGTGAGACCAAGGCCCTTGGACTGGATGCCAAGGTGCAGAGGATGGAAAGCTTTCAGATTGCTGGAGTCCAGCAAAATCCCAGAAACATCACTGTAGTACAAGTCCTGCCTCGGGAGATGCAGAAACTGGGATGCCTAGTTCAATTCTAATTGGTCCCCTTTAGATAACGCACAGTCAGAATCGCTTTCTGGGAGTGAGCGCATAGCAAAAGTTACTCCAGACAGCAAGTGCTGACCCGCTCCTGGACACAAGTTCAAAAAGATACTTGAACTCTTGAGTAAGGGACTGCATTCCCTGGGGAAAGTCAGTTACCCAAGGGACACGGAACTAAAGGGAGCAAGGAGTTTCAGATGTCCTGAGGGGGAGGGGGGAAGAAGGGAGGCAGATGGGGGAAAGTTGGGGGGGGGGGGGGCTGCAAAGGACCAATGTGAACAAGGGGGTTGGACCTGAAGGAAGTCCTCGACAACTTGCAAGGACTTGGCCTTACCCTTCCATTCTCTTAAGGACAGCTTCAACCTTAGGACCAAAAAGAAAATCTTGGTCTAAGGGGCATCTTAGGAGACTAGATCTGACATGCTCAATAAGGGACTGCTCCCTCAGTCAGGCATGTCTTCTAATGATGTATCCTGTGGCTGCTGCCCTGCTCAAGGCTTCCAAGGCAGCACAGCCACACTGCAGAGAATACTTAACTACCTGACAGCAGGAGTTGCATAGATCCATTAACTCCTTTGAGAGGGCCATAAGAAACTGGCAGTTTAAAGTCCTCATGACCAGAGTAGCAAAGGCATAGGCTCTCTTTCCAAACCTGTCAAAGGCTCTGCTTTCCTTGTCTGTATGCAAAGGGTTTTTGGAAGAGCTAGCTTTTGCTCCCTTGGAGACTGGAGTCACCACATTCAGGATCAGCTGCAGGTTCATAGATTAGTATTAGGCTAAGTGCCCTTGTGGGCCATTTTAAGCTTAGCCAGTTATCACATGTAAAAATAAAACCCTACACTTTATATCTGTTAGGTAAACACCTTAACCATTATGTCAACATTCTAACCTGTGTAAAATCTGTCAGGCTTTCATGGGGTGGAGGAGAGAGGCTGGTTGTAAAGAATCACCTAGAAGACAGTCTACCACTTCCAAGACTGGGGAAATGACAAAGGATTTATGCTCAGGAAAATTAAGAAATTCCTTACTCCTCTTCTTGGATTGGCGGTAGCCCTGAGCCTCCCACCTGAAGTGCTCCCTCAGAGTATGCGATGTCTCCCTAAAGAACATATCCTTGGGAGGGTTGAAGCAAGGTTCTCCTCCTCAGAGTCAGAATCCCATAAGAAGCAACATATGCACCCTCCTCCAGGGTGGATCAATTATGATCAAAATCATCCTCTGAATCAAATGAGTCAGAAAATTCCTGTGGTAGGGTATCCTTTCTTTTCCCACGGGTATGTTTTAGGGACAGGCAGGTGTCTGGATGTGACCAAGGAAATCAAATCCTCAGCCAACCTCACTGAGTCTTGTTGGTAAGCCTGGCAGTAGGAGCTGGTAAGCCTAGGCTGAGGTAAGGTGGGTGTAGCTTTTTTGTGAATGGCCTTAGGTTTTGGCCTAGGGCCGACCTCTTCACTAGTACCTGAACAAACAACCAACTCCTGCCAGAGGTAGGTAGAGGCAATCTCCGGACGATGCGAAGAGCCGCTCTCAGAAGCCGGAGCCTGTGAAACGGTTCTGGACCCAACCAACGAACTAAGTCCTTTGGCTTGAAAGGAAGTAGAGGGACCCGGAGACATGTATGACTTCGAATGGGTCTTTATGGGAGCCTGTGCCACCATCTCTGTTGAAAGAGGCTGTGAAGGCACCTCACCTTCCGTGACGGATCCACACAGTCTACCTGGCTTTTGTTATGCCTCGAGTCAAGTACCACTGTGTATGTTTGATTATCGCTTGATCTGACATGCTGCTACAATACTATATGCTGCTAACATTGTAACAATACAATATGCTTAAGAGCAGGCCTTGCTCACGGATTACTGGTATAACTGAACTCTTGTTGACCTGTAAATTGTTTATCAGCTTAAAAGATGTTTACCAGAATATGGGGGATTCCAATGAGGAACTATATCACAAGTTTGTGGGCTAACTGTTCTTCAGAAAAGGGAAGTAAGGCATAAGACCAGATATTACGAAACTTGTTTACAACTTAGGAAATGATCAGTAATTTTCTAAAATATCCCATCAACTCATGATGAGCTTGTGATCTATATGTCATTAATCGAACCTATTGACCCTGTTGTTTGTTCAAGACTATAAAAAGCTCAAAGGCAAAAATGGAAATCATCATCATCCGGATTTGATCACAGCATCAGCCTGAACTGAGCATAGAGCCATTTTGCCAGTATCGACCCTGCCTTGATTGAACAGACACAGCTGCACTGAATAGGACTGAAGTCTCCCTATCAGTGGCAAAGATAATTTTATTTATCCATATGCTTGTAAGTATATGATATATTAGTTTTTCTGTTTATTTAGTAAGTTTTTGTTTAATAAATTAAGTTTGAGCCTTGGTGTCTTGTGTCATTTCCAATTCTGTATTAACCTCAGACTTTAAAGTAATGGACTAGTTCACCTTCTTCAACAACCACAAGCCTAGGATGACTGGCAGATGGTGAATGAGCATCATTTGAGGTCCTAAATCTGAAGCACTTTTCCTTTTTCCATCTGTGGAGACCTACATCAGCTCAACCTGTGGATGATACACGGTACATGAAAGCCCTGAGGACTCACAGAAATGTTTAGCTAAAATCCCGGCCCTGCACTTGATAGTTCTGACATTAAAGTGAGCACAAAACAGACACCTAAGAATAGTTTTGTAAAATCTTACCATAACCATAACTGTCCTCCTCTTCTATATGCTGCAGTATTTATATGCTGCAGTATTCATAACATAAGGGGAGTCTGCCTCTGGTTGACTCATACGTCCGGCCAGTATACAAAAGACAATGCTACTGTAAGGTACATGCGACACCCCACATCAGTTAGCGTACATCAGCCATATAGAGACGTCAGGTATAAAGCAGACATCAGCACATACCAACCTCAGAACTGAATGCCGCAATGCATCAGCCTGATGTAGGTGAAGAAACATGCAACCAAGGACCAGGCAAACATCAGGGGGAAGGCAGGGTGGAAAAGTTATACTACAGCATATAGAAGAGAAAAACATCTATGGTCATGATAAGATTTTACACAACTATTCTATATCCTTCTATTCATATACTGCAGTATTCATAACATGATGGAGAGTGCCTAAGCTCATGCAGAGGAAAAAATGGGTGGAAGAGCAGAAGCATTTTCCACAAACCCATGCAGAATAGCTCTGGTAAACCCAGCCCTGAACCTGAAAACATTAGTGTATAGCATTTGGTGAAAGTATTAAACAGACAACTAAGGTAGCTGCCTCCAGGACACAGCAAATGTCCAAGCCTTTAAATAAGACCCAGAAAAGACACTGCCCTAGTGGAATGTGCCCTCACAGGTGAAGAAAGACTCTTTCCATTGGCTAAGTAACACAAAGAAAAAGCTTTAGAAACCTAAGAGGAAATAGTTTGCTTGGAAACAGGATGACCCAGGGACCTTGGGTGAAAGGAGACAAACAGGTGTTCAGACTTACGGATGGACTTTGCTCAGGTATTATCAGAGTTGTCTGTGCATGTCTAAAGTGTGTAGAACCCTCTCAATGGAGGATTGTGGAGAAGGAAAAAAGGTTGGAAGGTTGATAGAGTGAGGGACAACTCATTAACCACCTTGTGCATAAAGGAGAGATTAATGCAAAGAGAAACCCTATCACTGTGAAAGGAGAGGTAGACATTAGAGCTTGTAACTCAGAGACCCTTCTGGCAGAAGTAACTGCCACAAGAACAGTTTTCTATGTGCATTGTTACAGGGAAGAGGAACTTAAATGGGGCCAAGGTAAGTTTCTCTAAAACAAAATTGAGATCCCAAGGAGGCGGAACTAGCTTCCTTGGTGGGCTAATGAATAGGATGCCTTTTAGGAACAGTTCATCTTCCAATCTGGAAGCTAATGATGGAGACATAGGAAGACATGCAGAGATGGCAGAAAGATGGGCTTTAACTGAAGAGTAAGACAGCCCACTCTTTATCAATTCACACTGTTATTACAAGTCCAAGTGGTTTTGTCCTAAGAGTGGTTGTAAATCCTTTTTGAGATACCAAAGGGAAAATCTCTTCCATCTGGAAATATAGGATTTCCCAGTAGTGGGTTTTCTGGCCTCTTGCAGAACTTGCAAGTCTTCAGGGTAAAGGTGTCTGAAGGGGATTAAAACTCATCACCCACAGGGTCAGGTTTAGACTTGACATCTGTGGATGTACTAGAGTTCCCTTTGTCCTGTGTAAGCAGGTCCATCCTGTGGGGTAACTTGTGGTGACTGCCCTTGGCTAAATGCAGTAGGAGGGAGAACCAATGCTGTCTTGGCCAAAAGGGAGTCACCATGTTTGGCTGTTCCAGCTGAATGTTCAGCAGGACATTCTGGAAAAGTGGTAAGGGGAGAATGCATACAGAAACATACCCTGCCAAGAAAAGGACAGAGCATCCACCTTCCATGCCAAGGGATGTGGGATCATGGCGCAAAATTTGGGAAGTTGTCGGTTCATAAGGGAGGCAGAGAGATCTATCGGAGGTGATCCCCACTGACGAACCAGATCCAGAAACGCATCCCTGTTCAACATCCATTTGTAGGATTGAGTCATGGACCTTCTGAGTGCGTCTGTAACCACATTCTGAGTTAAAGAAATGTAAACAGCCTGAAGAGAGACTTGACTTTGCAAGGGTAGCTCCCAGGCCTGTAAAGAAAGTCTGCACAGGAGATAGAACTTTGCACCTCCCCCAGTTTGTTGACGTGCGGTGTTGTATGTGAACCACCTTAAGAGAAAGCCTCGGCTTGAGATTTTGAAGGCAAAAAACCAAGGCCATCATTTCTTTTATGTTGATGTAGTCCTTTCTTTGTGATGGAGACCAGACATCTCTGACCTTCCAGGATTCCAGTGCTGCACCCCACCCTGTATCGGAATCATTCGTGTACAGATTCTGAGTGAGGAGAGGTAGTTGTAGGGCTAAGTCTGGCTTCCTTGAAACCTGAAGAATCCACCACTGTAACTCCCTTTTTACACAGAGTAGGAGAGGAATGAAAAACTTAAGAGGGTGGGATTGCTGCCTCCAAACCATTCTCAAGAACCACTGGAATTTTTTCATATACAGCTTGTCTAAGGGAAGCATGGGAATCATTGAGCCTATGTACCCCAGGAGGTGTAGGAAGTCCCTGGCAGTCAGAGACTGAAGTGGTAAAAAGGCCTGGAAAGAGGAAGTAAAAGGCAGGACTTTTTCTGGGGGTAAACAGGCTGGCATCCTGTCTGTTTGAATCCTGCACCCTAGAAAAACATGGTCTTGGGAAGGGGTCAGTGTAGATTTCTGAAAGCTGACTGTGAATCCTAGACTTTCCAGTAGAAACATCATGAAGGAAAGATTCTCCAGAAGGATGTCTGGGGATGGTGCCTGGAGAAGGTCATCTAGGTATGGAAAATTTGTATACCCTGTAGCTTGCAGTTGGCTATGACAAGAGCTAAACATTTTGTGAAGACCCTCGGTGCAACAGACAGACCAAAGAGAAAAGCACAGAACTGAAAATATGAGGAAGCAATAGAAAAGCGAAGAAATTTCCTGAACTGTTTGTGAATGAGGATATGAAGGTAGGCATCTTTGATGTCTAACACCATGAAGGCCTGAGGAAGAATCAGTGAGAGAAGGGTGGGTTAAGTCAACCTACAAAAGGTGGGGACTTTCAGAAAGGTATTTAGGTGGGAAAGGTCCAGAATGGGTCTCCAGGGGCCATCCTTCCTGAGGACCAAAAACATCCTGGAGTAAAATCCTTTCCCCACTTGAGAAGGTGGTAGTTCCTGGATAGTGCCCTGGGATAGAAGAGATGAAATGACATGCGGAAAGAATTTGAGTTGCCTCTGAAGGAGGGAGGAGTTTCTCCACAGCATGAAATATCCTTGCTGGATGAGGGAAAGAACCCAAGAGTTCTGGGTTATCTGATTTCAAGCTGGGAGAGAAACAGCGAGGCGGAGAGACAAGGGAGTAGCTGGATCTGGAGGCAGGTAGTCAGACTACCTGGCTTGGATTGAAAAGGACGTTTCTGAGTGGGTACTGAGTTAGCAGACTTAGAAGGGGTTTGTTTTCTGGAGTCCCTCTTACCTTTGGTGGAAAAAGCTCTAGCTGCCTTACTAACAAAGGTGGTTTTGGCAGGATAACTCCTTTGGAATCTGAACTGGTGAGACAAAGATGTGCTTTATATCCTGGAGCGCCTTGCACTCTTCTTGAAGTGTTTTAAAAAGTTCTGCAGCTGCACTGCCAAACCAGGCTCTGTTGTCCAGAGTGGCATCCATTAGTTTGGCTTTAATGTCATCAGGCAAGGGTTGGAGCCTGAGCCATGAATACCACCCTCAGAACAGACCCAGAAGAATCTACCCTGGCTGAGGCCCCCACGGCATCAAAAATGCACTTAAGTGCCTGGAAACCTGGGCAGAGGAATTTAGAATGGAGGAGAGCTTAGCCTTGGTGGGTGAATCAGGGAGCTCATAAAGGAGTTTCCTTGCATCTGATAAAACAGCCAAGGAGTATTTGGCCAGATGTGTCTGATAATTAATTGCCATGAAGGCCAAGGTAGCAGAAGTATACACTTTCCCCCCAGTCTCTCCATGATTTTGCTATCTTTATCTGAGAGAAACAAAGAGGTGGAAGCCAACAGTTTGGATGCTTTACCTGCTGAAACTGAGATAGTGGCTAGATCTGCAGAAGGTGCTTTAAAGAGGAATTTGGGGTCCTCAGGCACCTTATAAAATATGTCTGGATGTTTGGGAGCTGGAGGCTGGGTATTTAGAAGCGGCTGTGAAAGCATCTAAGAAAGTTTGCAGGACAGGGGGAATGGCTGATTGGAGTAGGTCATAGTACCTCTTCTGTATGTCAGACACTTGAAATGCCATCTTCAAAATGGCTTCCCCAAAGGAAACAGCCTCCCCAGGGGAATCTGTACTATTAGATTCCTCCTCTGGAGAGGCATAACCCAAGGAGGGAAGTGATTTGTGTGGAGTAAGCAAAGGATTCATCCCCGGATGATTCCCCCTCATCTGATGAAATATCCTCTGAGGTCCACTTCAAAAGGAGTAGGAGGAGGAAAGGCAAGTGAAGAAACAGAAGTTGCTGAGGTCTGGTGCAAAGCCATAAAAGGCACTGAAAAGGCCTTGGGTAAAGGCCTGCCAATCTGGCGCTTCATCCTGAGAAACTGGGGAAACATGTTTGGTTTTCAGTTTTTTTTTTAGGAGTTTCCACGTGGTGGAAAGTGGATGGGGCAGACATCGGCCTGCACTCCATGTCCATAGGCAGATGCTCCCACACGATGATTTGGGTGACACCATGCAGGCCTTCAGTAATAAGCTGTGGTTCCCCCCCTTCTTCCAAATAAACACCTGTGATTCCCTTGCAGATGTGCTGGTAGGGTCTTTTACAGCTTCTGCTGTGGTACCTGAAGGAAAGTACAGTTTTGTACCTACCATAAATGTAGATGTCCGAACTGGATAGCATCTGCAGTCATAACAAATGGGTTGCCCTGTCGTCAGGCAGCCCTTCGGTCGGCCGGATTCCAAAGTCTGGGTCGGGCTTCGGCTGATGTCGCACTTCACCCGACGTCATCTCTGCTGGTCTTCGGGTATAAAGGCATCAGCCGACGCCATTTTCCTCAGTGTTTCTTGCCCCAGATGCCAATTGCCCTCTTGGAAAGCTAAATTTTGGATAAATGCCAATGTTTCCAAAATAGTAGAAGGCAAACACAAAAAATAAACATGTATGTACATATATACAAACAAATACACCATAAGAGACCCCCCCCCCCAGCTAGCTATTAGGAGGGTAAATACCCTAGGAGTACCGCAGAGGGAAGGAGGGAGGGTAATCCTGACTGCAGATGCTATCCAGTTCGGACATCTACATTTATGGTAGGTACAAAACTGTACTATGTCCTTCATGGATGCATCTGCAGTCATAACAAATGGGTAGAATACCATAGCCAGACTAGGGGAGGAGGAATAATAATTATGGTGTAGTCAGGATCCCTTGCAGTACAGCAGTGGCAAACCCTGCTCGGGATCTAGAATATAGAGGTAAATTATAATGCTTGGCAAATGTATGCACGGAGGTCCAAGTAGCCGCCTCAATAATGTCCTTGGTTGCCACTCCTCTTAAGAAAGCTGTGGTAGTGGCTGTAGCCCTTGTAGAATGAGGTCTTATGTTCTGTGGAATTGGTTTTCCATGGTAGGAGTAACAGAATCTTATGCAATTTCCTATCCATTTGGAGATTGTCTGTTTGGAAATTGCTTTTCCTTCCCTTCCTGTTGCATAGGCCACAAAGAGCTGGTCAGTTTTTCTGTTACCTTTGGTTCTGTCCAGGTAGTAGCGTAACTGTCTGAGTACATCCAAGGTATGCATTATTCTTTCACCTGCGTTTTGTGGATTGGGAAAGAAGGTAGGTAGGTGGATTGCCTGGTTTAAAGGCACTCTGGATACCACCTTAGGCATAAATGTAGGATTAGTTCTCATGGACACCCTATCTTGATGGAAGATTAGGAAGGGTTGCACTGCCATTAAGGCCTGTAGTTCCGAAACCCTCCTTGCTGAAGTAATAGCCAGTAGGAAAGCAGTTTTCCATGACAGGTGTTGTAGATCTGCTGTTGCTGCTGGTTCAAACGGAGGGAGTGTCAACTTTTCTAGTACAAAGTTCAAGTCCCATGCTGGTAATGGTGGTTTCCTAGGAGGTTTTACATTCTTGATCCCTCTGAGAAACTGCCTGAGTAGAGGATGTGAAAAGACAGGAGGATCAAAGCTGTATTCTGCTGAAATAGCTGATGCATGTATCTTGATGGAGGAATAGGACAGGCCTGTATGTAGAAGCTCTGCCAAGTACTCCAGAATGTTAGCAATATCTATGTTCGACACATCTTTTCCTCTTTCAGTACTCCAAATGACGAACCTTTTCCATTTTCCTGCATAGTTCCTTCTTGTTGAAGGTCTGCGGGCTTCAAGGATAATGTCTTTAACCCTTTGTGAAAGGTCTGGTTTAGTTACTGCTATGTGATGTTCCAGGCAGTCAGTTGCAACGTTTTTAGGTTTGGATGTATGATGTTGTAGTTGTTCTGAGTTAACATCAGAGGCATCAGGGGTACTGACCACATTTTCTCCCGAGACATGCTCCTCAGCAATGGGTACCAGTGTTGTCTTGGCCAGTTCGGAGCTATCAGAATTATCCTTGGACGTTCCTCTTTGATTTTCAGTAGTACCTTGTGCATCAAGGGAAGAGGTGGGAATGCATATGCTGTCAGGCCTTTCCAGCTGAAGGATAGAGAGTCCACCTTCCATGCAAGTGGGTGGAATGTCCTTGTGCAGAATTTTTTGAGCTGGTGATTTTGTGGGGAAGCGAATAGATCTATTTGTGGAATTCCCCATTTCTTTGTGATGGCCTTGATGATGTCCGGGTGTAGCATCCATTCGTGAGCATCCGAGGTGGTTCTGCTTAAAATGTCTGCTAGGGTGTTCTCTTTTCCCGGTACAAATATTGCCTGTAACTGGATGTTGTAGCTGAGAGCCAGATTCCAAAGGTCCAAAGTCATTCTGCATAGGGGGTAAGAATGAGTGCCTCCCTGTTTGTTGATGTACCACATGACTGTGGTGTTGTCTGTCCTTATCATCAAATGGCCTTCTTTGAGGAATGGTCTGAATTTTAGGATTGCCAGTTTTACTGCCAGCATTTCTTTTGGTTTATGTGCAGGTGCAGCTGGTCCTGAGTCCACAGTCCTTGTGCGCATTTGTCCAGCATGTGTGCCCCCATCCTAGGTCTGAGGCATCCGTTGTGATGGTTTGGTTTGCTCGAAAGTTGTGGAAGGGTAAGCCTGGGTTTGACTGGCATGCCCGAGCCCACCATAGGAACTCCTGTTTTAAGCATGGGATTAGTGGTATTTCTATTTCTAAGCTGTGCCTGTGTTGAGACCATAAATTCTTTAGGTACCACTGTAACTTTCTCATATGCAGTCTGGCATGTGGGACCAAGATTATGCATGATGCCATGAAGCCCAAGGCCTGCAGAACTTTTCTTGCTGTTAGTTTGTTCTGCTTTGTTAATGCCAAGAAGTAAAGAGGGAGTTCTTTTGTGTTTCTGCAGTTAGGAATGCCATCTGTTTTACTGTGTCCAATTCGCCCAAGAAAGTTCTTGTCTGGGATGGTATCAGTCTTGACTTTTGAAAATTGACTGTGTATCCCAGGGCTTGTAGCAAGTAAATGACCCTTTGTAAATCTGTTGTCAGCTTGCTTTTGTTGTCCGCTTGTAACAGGCAGTCGTCCAGGTATGGATAAATTTGGATTCCCTGTACTCTGCAGTGAGCGATTACTGATGCCAGGCATTTTGTGAATACTCTGGGCAGTAGATAAGCCAAAGGGCAATGCTGAGAATTGATAATGCTCTGATCCTGCAAGAAATCTGAGGTATCTTCTGCAATTTGGTCGAATGGGGACGTGCAGGTATGCCTCCTTGAGATCTAGAGTTACCAGCCAACACTCCTTGCCCAGCATGGGAAGAAGTTGCTGTAGGGTCAGCATTTTGAATTTTGGGACAATGATGTATGTGTTTAAGATGGACAGGTCGAGAATAGGTCTCCAGTTATTTTCTTTTGTTGGTACTAGGAAGAGTCTGGAGTAGAATCCTTTGCCCTGTTCTGTTATTGGTACCCTTTCCACAGCTCTCATCTTTATTAATTCTGCTGTCTGGTGCAGGGCTTCTATTTTTTGATTTGGGGGCAGGTTTGGCATTCCTCTTTTTACTGGTAAAGTGTGGAAGTGGAACCGGTAGCCTTGGTCTATGGTTTGCAAAATCCACTTGTCTTTTGTAATATAGTGCCAATTTTTCGAGAATAAGGCTAACTTTCCGCCTAATGGTGCTGCTATTTGCTCCCTGGTAGGCGGAGTCAGAGCCAAGTCACTGTGATTGTCCTGTTGCAGTGGCAGTGGTTGCGTCTGTGCCTCGGTTATTGCCTTGCCATTGTCGTCCTCTGTAGGCACCTCCTTGGATTGATTTCTGCCCCTAGAGCGTCTGTTCCTGCCACTTTGGGATCTTGTGGAGTCAGGAAAGGACCAATTTTTAGCAGGCCAGTTCCTGCTAAACCTTGGGGGCTGAACCTGTAGGAAATCTTTAACTGTTTGTACAGATTTTGCCTTCTCTTCCATTTTCTTCATTACCTGCTGGGCAGGTTCCCCAAATAGACTGGCCTTATCCATAGGAGCATCCAATAGCTTAGCTTTAACATGATCCGGCAAGACCTGTTCTTTCAACCATGCATGCCTTCTTATCACTGTGCCAGTCATGGCTGATCTAAATGAAGCCTCCAGTGCATCATAGCCACATTTTAAAGAATGGTTACTAACCTGTTGGATGTTATTCACCATTTCTAATACATATTTCTTATCTAAAGATTCATCAGAGGACAGCTTTTTAATTAACTGATCAAGCATAAACTCTTGGTATTGGATCATGTGAAACTGACAGTTTAAAGCTCTAGCAGAGAGAGTAGCAGAGGTGTAGACTTTTTCCCCATCTCTAAGGACCTGGATTCCCTTTCAGAGGAATAGGGTTTTGCTGTGGTCGAGGCTACTGCCTTAGGCCCCTGGGATATAGTTTCGGGTCTGCAAGTGGGGCCTTGTATAGGTGGTGATGAGTGTCTGGCACCCTGTAAAATCTATCTGGTTTGGCAGGGGCTGGAGGTAAAGAATCAGGAGCAGTGCAGACATCATTAAATGCATCGTCCACAACAGATAGGACAGGAGGTATAGCTAAGGGCCTATGTTGTGGTAAGTGCAGAAAAGTCCTAAGCCTTTTCTTGAATCTGAGAAATCTTGTCCCTGCCATTGGAATTGTTCTCTCATGGCATGTAAGGTTTCCCAAAGGAGAATTCCTCTGGTGGAGAGGCAGCTGGAATGGATTCTTCAGCATCTGAATCTTCATAATTGGAAAAAGGAGCCTCTGGCTGGTCTGTAATGTCTGAGTCATCCATAGAATCATCAGAGGACACAGGCTCGGGGGCTCTGCTCTAGGTCTCTTTTCTGGGGCTGAGAGGCCCTGTCTGGGTGAGATTGGGATCCCCTAATTAAGGATATTAAATCTTCTGCCAAAGTAAGCATTTGAGAACTAGAAGTGGGCCTGAGTGAGGGTGGTTTAACAGGCACTGATTTAGCTGATTTGGCTGCTTTAGCCCTGGCAAAGGCCTTAATAGACATGGCTGCAGGAGGCCTAGCAGCACCACGTGCTGGGGTAGAGATATCCAAGGGGATGGTGTCTGATAGATCAGTAGGAACCACAGTTGTAGGCAAAATTTCTGAGGCTGATTCAGATAAGGTAGCAGGAGCCTCAGTAGTAGTCATGGATTCGCTGAAGATTGACCAGTTTTCTCAGTTTCGGCCGAAACCGAAACACTCGGCTTGCTTAACCGTGGTTTCGCCGAAACCGCGGTCCGCGAGTGTCGGTCTTTCTTTGCGTTTAACAATTTGGGTAGTCGGAGGATCCGACGGCATAATGTACGCAAAATCTGAGCCGAAAAACTGTTCAGCAAACTCCGACCGGCGCCTAAGCGTTCGTCGGTTGAAGGAAGCACAGGCCGAATAGGCTGCTACGTCGTGGTCTGGGCCTAAGCAAGGCAAACAGTAAGAGTGGAAATCTTTATGAGGTATTTGTTTCCCACAAGTTAAACAGTTATTGACTTTTTCTGACATCGGCTGAGGCAAGAAAGAGTCCCCAACGGGGTACTTAGCTTTTTAGAAGTCTTCGAAGTAGTATTCGGTAGTAGTAATCTCTGGATCTGACCGACCGGCACTTGCAAACAGCTTCTGCTTCGGGCGCCACGCGGCAAGAAAGACTGGGGAAAATGGCATCGGCTGATGCCTTTATACCCGAAGACCAGCAGAGATGACGTCGGGTGAAGTGCGACATCAGCCGAAGCCGGACCCAGACTTTGGAATCCGGCCGACTGAAGGGCTGCCTGACGACAGGACAACCCATTTGTTATGACTGCAGATGCATCCATGAAGGACATCGTCTACCGATTCTAGGATGGCATCCGGACCCACACTGGTCTCAGGAGGGATGCTCGAAATAGAGGGAGCAGCAGGAAGGTAAGGCCAAGACTTTCTGGCCTTCTTAAATTGTGGTCTTCTGAAGGGCCCGACGCTGCTTCCATATTTAGCGCTAGACTCTTAAGGCACTGATTCTACAGATATAGTTTAAGGCAAACTGCAAAGTGTTTTGATGACAAAGGCCTTACAGACAGCACAGGTGGTGTGATCATGGTCGAGGCCTAAGCAAAACAAGCAGAGCTCGTGAGAATCTTTATGTGGATTCTGCCTTCCATACTGACACTTGCCCTTACTAGCTGACATGTACTCACTAAGCACAAAACAGTAGCCAATATTTAAATAAAAAAAAACTCCTGGGGGGGGGTACTTATCTGAACCAAAGTTTGCAACTTATCTGGTGAGAGACGACCATTGCTGGCAATCAGACAGGTGGCAGAAAAGTTCTGAGGTTGGTACGTGCCAACATCTGCTTTATACCCGATGTCTCTTTATGGCCAACGTATGCCAAATGATGTGAGGCGTCGCACATACCTTACAGTACAGTAAATCTTTTGTATATTGGCTGGATGTACGAGCCAGCTGGATGCAGACTCCCTCATGTTATGAATAATACAGCATATGAATAGAAGGACATTGTGTTCTGGCCCCAAACAAGTTAAACAAAAGGAATGGAAGTCCTGGTGTGGCATCTGTTTGCCACAGCGGAGACACTTATTAACTTTCTCTGACAGTCAAAAAAAGCACATGAAAATTTCCCCAACAGGGTACCTAGTTTTAGAGGAGTTCTCTCTCTGTTGTGGACTGACAGATGCAATGACTAGCACTCTGCTTCAGGTTCCAACGGCAAGGAAGAACTGAGATCATAGTGCTGTCAGACTCCCTTTAGACCTAAATGTAATGACGTTGGATAGGGTGTCCACAAGCTTTAGGAAAATGTCTCTGGTACATGGGCCAGCCAAAGGTTTCCACGGTAGGAAATCCCACAAGTCAGGACTGCAAAAGTGAAACACGAAGAACATAAATTGTTCTTCCTTGGCCAGAATGGGGATAGGAGAATTATTTCTGGTCTCTCTGCCTTGATGTTGATTACTGCCATGAAGAACAAGGACAGTGGAGGAAAGGCATACAGAAAGAGACCTACCCCAGCTCAGGAAGAAGGAATCAACTTACCAAGACAGCTTCTGAGGTGCTCTGGAGCAGAATTTTGCATGTATGTTGGGGAGAGGCAAAAAGGTCCACCTCTGGGAGACACCATCTGCCAGTCATACCTTTGAATACCCAACTGTAAAACATCAATTTGTGTGGATCTGCAAAGATCCAGCACAACCAATCTACCATTATCTTCTACTGTGCTAGTATACAGACAGCTTTCATGGCCTGTATGACTGCAAGACCTGGTCCCAGAGGTACATGGTTAGCATACAACAGTGATAAGAATGTGTACCCTCCACGACATTTAAGTACCACCTCAGTGTTATGTTGCTGACATCCAAACAACTCCAAAAGCCTTCAAAGCGTGGATGGCTGTCATCACCTCGTCAATGTTAACGTGCAATTATTAATTCCCTGGGGCTTTGCATTTGATATCCAACGTATGGGCTCCATAGGCTAGCACTGACAGCTGTGGTCAAGGCTTAAATGGACATTAGCTGTCTAAATAGCACATCATTCTTTCCTCGCATACACACCCACCATATTAGTTCTGTTCTGACAAAATAACCCAGGTAAGGTAACTTTAGTGGCTGTTACTGCTAGTCCTACATGTTCCTGATGGATTACTTATTTACTTCCCACATGCAATTTGGCCAAAGGAGCCAATAAAACAGTAGAAGCCCTATGGTCAAGAATTTTCTGCAATGAACTAGAAATAGTCAACTACTCAATCTTCTCTTTTGGAAGGCAAGCTACGTTGTTGTTTGCATCCAATAGTGCCCGCAAAACAACTTATTTCTGGCTGAGGCATGGGACAGAGGTTTGCTAATGGAGCGTAAAACTCAAGAGTGGCTACACATCATATAATACGGTCTACAGTCTTTTGTATCTTCTCATGGGTCTCAGGCAGTCATCAAAATAGGGAAAGATACAGATGTCCCTTGGGTCCTACAATGAACTATAACAGTGACCTTTTTGCAAAGTCTCTTGAAGCAGGAGCAAAGCCAAATGAACAGAGATAAACTAATCTAAACAGAGATACAGATGTCAAGGTCTCTCACAGGAGAAGCCCTCCTTTTTTTCTTCGTTTAGACTTTATACACAGATTGGCTAGATTAGGGCTGCAGACTTTTTGAAATAAAAAGGCCTGCGCCACCAACATCTGGGTCACAGAGGCAGGCATCTGCCAGTAATTTCTGACACTAAAAAGGAATGTCCCTCAGCTCTGGCACCCTGTCAGACCAGGGATGTCCTTCTCAATAACATAGAACAGTCCCCTCCCCCTGCTTAACAGCAAGGTGTCGCTCAGTTGTTTACATATCTCCAGCATCAGTTAACAGTTTCCCACCCAGTGATATGTGCTGAAGTAGTATTTCCATATTTCAGCTGCTGCAAGCATTACATCATTTAGGCTAATGTCTTTGGCCCCTGGAGGAATATTTAGATTCTAGAATCTTTGTGGACTTCTCAGAAGGAAATGGGCAGGGAAGTGAGGGCCTGAATGACACACAAACCGTCACTAGCTACAAATCTACAGATGTTTACCTATGACGGCCAAGAATCTCTTCCAGGTCAGGCAAGCCTGAAGGACTTTGTATTACATCTTAAGGGTCTTGGACCTAAATCAGGGGCAAACTTGCCATTCAGTGATGTGACACACTGAATCCCCAGCAGAAAATGCACTCGTCATGAAAGCCTTTATGCAGGGCTGACTTGAATGGATATGCCCTATACCTCTGTCTTAGGCATTCACTAACCAGACAAGCAAAACCCTCAACACATTCTAATAAAACCATGGAGAACTGATAAGATTAAGGGGGAAAAAAGTTCCCAAAAGTACAGTTGGGTACATTTACCATAAATGTAGATGTTCAAGTGTATTCACTGTTGCAGTCATTGCATTTGGGTTATCTGCCTGCAGGTAGCCCTCAGCCGGCCTGGATATCAAAGTCTTGGGTCCTGCGTCGGATGCGGTCTCTTCTTCCATGACAGCAGGTAGTCAGGGGTATAAAGCATGCAGCCGACACCATTACATCAGTTTTTCTTGCCCCAGATGTCAGGTGCCCCTATAATGGGAAGATTTATATATATATATATATATATATATATATATATATATATATATATATATATATATATATATACATATATACATATATATATATATATATATATATATATATATATATATATACACACACACACATATATATATATATATATATATATATATATATATATATATCAACAAACAGATTAGTTGCCCAAAAGATCAAGACTTTTCTGGTATATATAGGAAGAGAATATCACTTGAATGTTACATCTGATGAAGCGGTTGATTCCGTGAAAGCGCTTATGTTTTTGTTATTTTATTATTAAATGTTTTAACATTGAAGTACGCGTTTTAGTGATCATTAAATAGATTTGTGCTTATTGTCGACTGTCGCAAAGGATATTTGGAGCTGTCTTGATTATATATATATATATATATATATATATATATATATATATATATATATATATATATATATATATATATATATATATATATATATATATAAAGGTTACACCTCCAACAAAAAGCAAATACACCAGAAAGCTAAAATACACTAAACATGAAGAAAGGTATAGCCAAGAAAAGTCAGGGGGCTGGAAGGAGGATATCCAGGACTGCAACAGTGCAGAATTTGTTCAATTGGTAGTTCTGAGGGGAGGAAAATTTCTGGGTTCCCCCATTTGTTTCTCAAAATGTTGAATATCTCTGGTTCCAGTTTCCACTCGTGTGGGTCCATGAGATTTCTACTTAGTAGTCTGCCAGTGGATTTAGCTTGCCTGGCAGGAATTGAGCTTGTAGATGTACTTGGTAGCTCAAGGCTGTGTTCCACATAGTTATGGCTAGTCTGCAGAGAGGATATGAGTGGGTTCCCACCTGCTTGTTTATGTACCACATAACAGTGGTGTTGTCTGTCTTTACCAAAAACTGTCCTGGAAGAATGTGGTCCTTGAAGGCTGTCTGTGAATTCTGTACAGCTAACATTTCTGATTGATATGCAGGTGCATCTGACTCTGGTTCCATTTGCCCGGAATGCACTGCCCTGCCAAGTGAGCCCCCCATGCATAGTCTGATGAGTCTGTTATGGTTTGGGCAGCAGGGGGAAGAATGAATGGCAGCCCCTTGTTGTGGTAGCAGGCCTTTGCCCAACAAAGGAACTCTGTCTTTATACAAGGAATTATAGGAATAATTGATTCCAGGCCCTGTGAATGTTGACACCATAGGCTTTTTAGACACCACTGTAGCTTCCTCATATGCAGTCTTGCATATGGAATTAGTAGAATGCAAGAGGCCATGAACCCCAGGGCTTGTAGGATTTTCTTTGCAGACAGCTGGGTCTTTGTGGCCAGTAGTTTGAAGCAGGCTGTCAAATAAACTTGTTTCTCTGGTGTGAGGTAAGACATCTGGGAAGTTATGTTCAAGCTTGCTCCCAGGAATATAATTTGTTGACAGGGTACCAAGTGCGATTTCTTTTCGTTTATTGTGTACCCCAGACAAGTTAGAACCCTTTGTACAAAGGCCAGATGATTCAAAAATATGTCCTGGCTTCCTGCCTGAATTAGACAATCGTCCAGGTATGGGTATATTTGAATATTTCTTTGCCTGTAAAATGCAATAACTGGAGCTACGCACTTTGTGAATACCCTGGGCGCAGTAGATAAGCCAAAGGGCAGTGCAGAGAACTGACACTCTGTGCAGCCTGCTTTGAAGCGTAGGTATATTCTGCAAGATTCCCCGATTAGGTTGTGCAGGTATGCTTCTTTTAAATCTAGTGTTGCCAACCAGGCATACTTGCCTAGCATAGGAAGTAATTGGTGAAGAGTCAGCATCTTGAATTATGGAATCTCCAAAAAGGTGTTTAGAGTAGACATGGTCCAGGATAGGACTCCATGAATTGTCTTTTCTGGGTACCAAGAAAAGTCTCTAGTAGAAATCCTGTCCCTTTTCCTCTTCTGGTACCAGTGGAATAGCCCCCATGCTTAAGAGAGAAAGTACTTGTTTTGGGGCCTCTGCCCACTTATTTGGGGGTTGGTCCAGCCAACCTCTTGGTGTTGACAACGTGTGGAAGTGAAATCTGTATCCCTAGGACACTAACAGTTTGCATAGATTTAGCTTTATCTTCCATCTTTTTAAGAATTTCCTCAGCCTTGTTGCCAAAAGGTGGTCCTGATTTAAAGGAACATCCAACAATTTAGCTTTAACATGAACCGGCAAAGATTGCTCCTCGAGCCAAGCATGCCTTCTCAGCCCAGACCCAGTAACAGCAGCCCTGCAAGAGGCCTCTAATGAATCAAAACCGCATTGCAAAGTATGTTTTCCAACTTGTTCAGCAGAACGCATTGAATCCTGTAATTCTTTATTTTCCACACAGTCAGGAATCAACATCATTTTCTGTTTAAACAGTCCAATAACATGTTGCTGATACTTTAACATAAGAAACTGGCAGTTTAAAGCCCTAACGGCTAAGGTTGTGCAAGTGTAAACCTTCTTACCCCATCTATCCAGCGCCTTGGAGTCTCTATCAGAAGGGGTAGAATTTTTAGCAGTAGAAGCCTTAATACCCTTGGGCCCCTGTGAAATAGTCTCTGGATCTGCAATAGGATTTTGAAAAAGGAACTTGTGGGACTCGGGGACCCTGTACTATCTGTCAGTTTTTCTAGGAGCAGGAGGCAAAGAATCAGGGGCCAAACTAGATTCCGAGAAAGCATCATCAACAATGTCTAGTACAGGAGGAATAGCTAAAGGCCTATGCTGAGGTAGAAGGAAATCCCTAAGCCTTTTTTATGAATCAGAAAAGTCCTGGCTTTCCCAGTGGAAATGCTCCCTTAGAGTATATAAGGTTTCCCCAAAAGAAAAATCCTCAGGAGGGGAAGTAGAGGGAATGGAGTCCTCTGCATCAGAATCATAAGTAGATAAAGGCAAATCCAGATCATCAGAAGAATCAGAAAAAACAGAACCCTGATCAGAAGATTCATAATCAACTTCAGTCTTAGACCTCTTATGGAGGGGGGGGGGGGTTGGCTATCCCTGATTACAGTTGTTAGATCTTCAGCCATTCTTATCATTTGTTTTTTAGGCATACAGGCCTAAGCATGTGGCCTGGGCGTCGTTTTTTTAGGCATGGATCGAAATTTAGGCCCAAATGAAGAAGGAGGCGTCAGTTTAATATGCAAGTCCGTAGGCTTGAATACACCCTCAGAAGCCGGTGCCTGCACAGCGGCTCCAGACCCATCCAAGGTAGAGACATCCACGGGATCCATAGTTGTAGCATCTCGCGGCATACCGGACTCCGAATGGGTCTCAGTAGAGGCCTGAGAATTAGAAGTAGCGGGTATCAGGGGCTGCGAAAGCGCCTCACTGAGTACTGGCGTACTGGCTTAGGAGAAGCGTTGTCGGCAGTTTTGGACCTCAGTGGCCTGTCCCTGGCCTTTATCTTTGCATTTTTTTGGAATCCCGGTAGTCGGATGGCTAACCGATGACATTTCTGGATAATTAAACAGAGAACCGAAAAATTTAGAGGTGAAAATATACAGACGATGGAAAGTGCGCTGATTAAATAAAGCACAAAAAGTACAGTTGTGTACACTTACCATGAATGTAGATGCTCGAATGTATTCACTGTTGCAGTCATTACATTTGGGTAATCCTGCTGGTCGGCCTGAATTCCAAGGCCCTGGGTCCTGCGTCAGCTGCTGTAGCCCTTTCCTGACGTCAGGTCGTCAGCGGTATAAAAGATGCGGCCGACGCCATTTTCTTTAGTTTCTTGCCCCAGATGTTAGGTGCCCCCAAAAAGGGTAGCCAAAATTTATACACCACATAGGCTGTATAAATCAGAGAAGGGAGGATAGGTTCCAGCAGAAGAAAGGGGGATGGCAGGTGGGTAACCTGGACTGCAACAGTGAATACATTTGAACATCCACATTTATGATAAGTGTACACAACTGTACTATGTTCTTCGTGTTTCACTGTTGCAGTCATTACATTTGGGTAGAGTCCCAAAGCTATGGATGGGAGGCTGCAGCTAAACAGCATTAGGAGCAGCTATGAGGCCCTGCAAAACTGCAGTGGCAAAGCCTGCCCTGGATTTACAGTAGAGTGGCAGATGATAGTGCTTTGTAAAGGTGTGCACTGAACTCCAAGTAGCAGCCTCTAAAATGTCCTTGGTTGGTACTTCCCTAAGAAAGGATGCTGAAGTGGCTGCAGCTCTGCTTGAATGTGGCCTAATGCCCTTAAACACTGGCTTGCCATGGTGTAAGTAGCAGAAACGAATGCAGTGGCCTATCCACTTTGAAATAGTCTGCTTTGAGATAGTCTTTCCTTGTGATCCTGCATCATATGCCACTAATAATTGCTCTGTCTTTCTGAAAACTTTGGTTCTGTCCAAGTAGAATCTAAGCTGTCTGTGTACGTCCAAAGAATGCAGAATTCTCTCCCCCTTGTTCTGTGGATTTGGATAAAAAGTTGACAGATGAATAGTTTGGTTAAGAGCCACACTGGACACCACCTTAGGCATAAATGTAGGGTTTGTCTCAGAGAGACCCTGTCTGGATAAAAAATGATAAAAGGTTCCACAGCCATGAGTGCCTGTAGCTCTGAAACTCGTCTTGCAGAAGTTATTGCTGTTTTCCAAAATAAAAACTTTATATCAGCAGTAGCAGCTGGTTCAAAATGAGGCAGGGTGAGTTTTTCCAAGACATAGTTGAGGTCCTATGCAGGCATTGGTGATTTCCTTGGAGGCCTTAATTTTTTGGCTCCTCTGAGGTACTGTTTTAATAAGGGATGAGAAAAGATTGGTGGCTCTGTATTGTAATGAGCCAAAATGGCAGAGGCATGAATTTTAATAGATGAAAAGGATAGGCCTTTGTCCAGTACCTCAGTTAAGTATTGCAAAATCTGAGGAATATTTGGCAAGCTGTATCACTTCCTTGTGCCTGGTTCCAAGCACAGAATCTCTTCCACTTTCCAGCATAAGATTTTCTAGTACTAGGCCTTTTGGCCTCCAAAATGACATCCATCACAGCTTTACTGAGAGGTGTGTTTTGTATGACTACATTATCCGCCATGCTGCCAAGTTTAAAGTCCTGAGTTGGCTGTGCAGGATCTGATTGTTTTGCTGGGACAGTAGATGAGGTATTTGAGGTAATAGTTCTTTAGGATTGGAAACCAGTACTGGCGGGACCAGTCTGGGGCAATCAGTATCATTTTTGGCTTCTCCTGTCTGACCTTTAGGAGTACCTTGGGGAGGAGAGGCAATGGGGGAAAGGCATATACTGATAGGTTTTTCCAGCTGAAAGATAGGGCGTCCACTTTCCATGCTTGTCTGTGATAAGTCCTTGTGTAGAATCTTTTTAGATGGTAGTTGTGAGGGGAGACAAATAGATCTATGTCCGGGCATCCCCATTTCCTTGTTATCATGCTTAAGACTTGTGGATCCAGCCGCCACTTGTGGGGCTCCATGAGGTTTCTACTTAGTTTGTCTGCCAGAGTATTTTTCCTTCCTGGCAGGAATTGTGCCTGCAGATGTACTTGGTAAGTTAATGCTGTGTCCCACAAAGTCATGGCTAGTCTGCAAAGGGGGTAAGAATGTGTGCCCCCCTGCTTGTTTATAAACCACATGATGGTGGTGTTGTCTGTCTTTATCAGTAGTTGTCCCAGATGAAGCAGGTCATTGAAGGCTGTCAGGGCATTCTGAACAGCTAGCATCTCTTTTTGATTGATATGTAGATGCATTTGGGTTGAGGACCATGTGCCCTGAATGCATCTTCCTGCCATGTGGGCCCCCCAGGCATAATCTGATGCATCCAGTGTTAGTGTCTGTCTGGCTGGGGGTAATGTGAATGGCTGTCCCTTGTTTTGGTGACAAGCCTTTGCCCACCATCGAAACTCCTGTTGTAGGCAGGGAATGAGAGTAATCATTGTTTCTAGGCTGTGGCAATGTTGAGTCCAAACACTTTTTAGGTACCACTGAAGTTTCCTCATATGCAGTCTTGCATATAGAATTAGTGGGATGCAGGATGCCATGAAGCCCAAAGCCTGCAGAATTTTTCTTGCAGATAACTGGGCCTTTGTTGCCAACATTTTGAAACAGGTAGTCAGTTGCCTTTGTTTGTCTGGCGCGAGATAAGCCATCTGGGCAGTTGTATTTAAGCTTGCACCCAAGAATATTATCTCTTGAGAGGGTACTAGTTTTTATTTCTTTTTGTTGACTGTGTACCCTAAGCATGTTAGAAGTTTTTTCACAAATGCCAGATGCTGTAGAAGAATGTCCTTGTCCTCTGCTTGAATTAGACAGTCGTCCAAGTAAGGATATATCTGTATTCCTCTGTCTGCAGAATGCAATTACTGGTGCCAGGCACTTTGTAAAGACCCTGGGCGCAGTAGATAAGCCAAAGGGCAGTGCAGAGAATTGGTAATGCATTGAGCCAGCCTTGAATCTGAGGTATCTTCTGCATAACTGTCTGATTGGGACATGCAGGCAAGTCTCTTTTAGGTCTAGAGTCACCAGCCAAGTGTTCTTGCCCAGCATGGGCAGAAGCTGCTGCAAAGTAATCATCTTGAATTCTGGTATATCCAGGAATGTGTTCAGAATAGATAGGTTCAGTATTGGTCTCTAGGTCTTGTCCTTTCTGGGTACCAAGAACAGTCTTGAGTAAAATCCTTGTCCCTGCTCTTGCTCTGGTACTTGTTGAATGGCTCCCATGTCCATGAGGGATAAGAATTGTTTTTGTGCCTCTGCCCATTGATTTTTTGGCAGATCTGGCCAGCTGTTTGCCTTTGGCAGGGCATGTGAATGGAACTTGTACCCTTGTGACACAATATTTAGAACCCACTTGTCCTGGGTTATAATGTGCCAATTTTGAGAAAAAAAGTGCTAATTTTTCCCCTAAGGGTGCTGCCAGGAGATAAGTGCTTGGTGCAGGCAGGGGGAAGTCATTTGGACAGTTTCCTGCATGGTTGTGATTTGTCTTCTCCAACTTTGGAGGTAGAAGCACCCCATTGCTTTGACCTGTAGGAACCTTGCACCTGGGATCTGCCTCTAGGGCGTCTGAATCTGCCCCTTTGAGGTCTGTCTGACACAGGAAAGGACCAATTCTTTGTAGGCCAGTGTCTACTAAACCTGGGTGGCTGTACTTGTAAAACATCTTTGACAGTTTGCATAGATTTAGCTTTGTCCTTCATTTTCTTTAACACCTCCTCTGCCTTAACACCAAACAAAGTATCATGCTGTAAAGATGCATCTAATAATTTAACTTTGACATGATCAGGCAGATTTTGTTCCTTTAACCAAGCATGCCTCCTAATTACAGAACCCATAACTGCGGTCCTGCAGGAGGGCCTCCAAAGAATCAAAACCACACTGCAAATGATGCTTTCCAACTTGTTCAGCTGCATGCAATAAATCATGCATTTCCTTGTTTTCTGCACATTCAGAGTTTAATAACGTTTTCTGTTTAAGCAATGCCATGACATGTTGCTGATATTTGAGCATATGAAACTGACAGTTTAAGGCCCTTATAGCCAAGGTAGCAGATGTGTAAACCCTTTTTCCCCATCTATCCAGTGCCCTAGAATCTCTGTCAGAAGGGGTAGGGTTTTTTTTCAGCGGAAGCCTTAACTCCTTTGGGACCATGTGAAACATTCTGCAGCAGGGTTTTTAAAAAGGAATTTATGAGAGTCAAGAACCCTGTAATATCTGTCAGGCTTAACAGGGGCTGGAGGTAAGAAGTCAGGGGTTAGACTGGACTCCGAAAACATCATCTACACTATCTAAAACAGGTGGAATGGCTAATAGCCTGTGTTTAGGTAGTAAAAGGAAATCCTGGAGCCTCTTTTTAGATTCTGAAAAATCTTGGCTCTCCCAGTGGAAATGCTCCCTCATGGTATGCAAGGTTTCCCCAAAACAATAGTCATCTGGAGGAGAAGCAGAAAGTATAGGTTCTTCAGCATCAGAATCCTCATAGGGGGGAAGAGAATATTCCTGATCAGAAGAGGAATCGTAAGAAATTGAAACCTGATCTGAAGATTTATAGTCCGTCTCTTGCCTAGGCCTCTCATCAGGAGGGGAATGGGAGCCCCTGATCAAGGTAATGAAGTCTTCGGCCATTTTGAGCATCTGTTTTTTGGGCATAGAGGCCTGTCCAAGTGGCTCTTGAGTTTGTTTCTTTGCCTTAGAAGGTGCTTTAGTCTTTGCCTTTGAGGCTGAGGTTGGTTTAATGTAAAGATGTTTAGGTCTGAATACACCCTCAGAAGCCGGTGCCTGCTCAGCGGCTCCAGACCCATCTGAATGAATAATATCCGAGGCTCCAATACCTTGAGTTTCTAGTGGCATGGCCGACTCCATGTGGGAGTCAGTAGTGGCCTGTGACTCTAAAGTAGAGGGCGTCAGGGGCTGCAAATGCACCTCACTGAGAACCGGCAACTGGCTTAGGAGAAGCTTCATTGGTTTTGGGCCTCGGTTGTCTCTCTCCCCTCCTTTTCTTTGCGTTTTTTGTGAACTCCGGTAGTCGGATGGCTATCCGACATTTCTGGATAATTAAACCAGCGTCCAAAATAGTTTAAAGCAAAATCATACCGACGCTTAATAGTGCATCGGTTAAATCTAGCACAAAACCGACAACCAGCAACGTTGTGATCAGGGCCTAGGCAAGGAATACAGTAAGAATGAAAGTCCTTATGAGGTATTTGCTTTCCACAAGAAATACAATTATTAACTTTTTCTGACATCGGTCTGGAGCAAGAACAAAATTTCCCCAATGGGGTACTTAGCTTTAATGAAGACTTCGGATCTGAAACTCGAACACGAAAATCTCAGGAGTCGGTCGACTGGCACTTGCGGACTGCTTTCCGCGCGACAAGAAAGACTGGGGAAAATGGCGTCAGCCGCATCTTTTATACCCCTGATGACCTGACGTCAGGAAAGGGACGACAGCAGCCAACACAGGACCCAGGACTTTGGAATTCAGGCCGACTGAGGGCAACCTGCCAGCAGGATTAACCAAATGTAATGACTGCAACAGTGAAACATGAAGAACATCCGACAGCAAGGTACGTCGTGGTCAGGGCCTAGGCAAGGAATACAGTTTGTGTCTTTTGGCTTTTCCTGGTTAGGGGTCGCCACAGAGGAACTCCGGTCCGCTAATGATTGATAGTAGAGTTTTACGTGCTGGCTTGCTGGGCCTAACGCACAACCTTCAATGAAGGAACGCATGTCGCCACACAGAAGACGCTCTGAGAATCAAACGGGCAATGTCTAACTGTGAGGCGACGACTACCTGCAAGCAGATAACCAAAATGTAATGACTGCAACAGTGAAACACGAAGAACATCTGATAGTGCATGTAACCTGCTCTGAAGCGTAGGCATTTCCTGCAAGATTCCCTTACTGAAATGTGCTGGTAAGCTTCCTTTAAGTCTAAGGTTACCAACCAGGCATCTTTGCCTAGCATAGGAAGCAGCTGATGAAGTGTTAGCATTTTGAATTTTGGGATTACCAAAAAGGTGTTTAGAATAGAGTGGTCCAGGATAAGGACGCCAGGAGCTGTCTTTTCTGGGTACCAGGAATAGTCTTGAGTAAAAACCTTGTCCCCTTTCTTCTGCTGGGACAGGGTGAATAGCCCTGATACTTAGAAGGGACAGAACCTGCTGTTGAGCCTCTGCCCATTGATTTGGGGGTAGGTCTGGCCAACTGTTTAGGGTTGGTAAGGTGTGGAAATGGAATCTGTATCCTTGGGAAACTATATTTAAAACCCATTTGTCCGGGGTAATGAGTTCCCAGTTTTTTGCATGCAGTGGCGATCTTTTCCCCTAAGGGAGCATGCAGTTGAGCAGGGTTGGGAAGGATTAAGGTTAAGTCATTGTGACAGGGGGGTGTATTACTACTTCCAGCTTTGCAAGTGGAAGCCCCCCACTGCTTAGTCCTGTGAGTACCTTGAGACCGTAAGCCTAGGTGGTCTGCTGTTCCTGGGTTTGGACTGAGAAGGCCTCGAAGAGGCAGGAAAGGATCAATTCTTAGAAGGCCAATGCCTACTGAATCTGGGAGGCTGTACTTGCAGGAAATATTTAACAGTTTGCATAGATTTAGCTTTTTCCTCCATCTTTTTAAGGACTTCTGCTTTGTTGCTAAACAGGCGATCTTGGTTTAAGGGAGCATTCAGTAATTTAGCTTTAACATGATCTGGCAAATTTTGCTCCTTAAGCAAGCCTGCCTTATAAGAACAGACCCAGTGACAGCAGCCCTGCAAGATGCTTCTAAAGAGTCAAAACCACATTGCAAAGTATGTTTACCAACTTGTTCAGCAGAATTCATTAAATCCTATAATTCTTTATTTTCAGCACAGTCAGGAATCAACATAATTTTCTGTTGAAGTAGTCCCATAATATGTTGCTGAAAAACATGAAACTGGCAGTTTAAGGCCCTAATGGCCAAAGTAGCAGAAGTGTATACCTTCTTACTCCACCTGTCCAGGGCCCTGAAATCTCCATCAGAGGTGGTAAGGTTTTTGGCAGTTGTAACCTTAATGCCTTTAGGTGCCTGAGAAATGGTCTCTGGGTCAGCAGTAGGATTCTTGAAAAAGAACTTGAGAGAGTCAGGTACTCTGTAATACCTGTCAGGTTTCCTGGGAGCAGGAGGTAAAGTGTCTGGGGCCAGGCAAGATTCCAAGAAGGCATCATCTACAATGTCTGGGACAGGAGGGATAGCTAAAGGCCTTTTCTGAGGTAGGAGTAAGAATTCCCTAAGCCTCTTTTTGGAGTCAGAGAAATCCTGGCTTTCCCAGCGGAAATGCTCCCCAAGAGTGTACAAGGTTTCAACAAAAGAAAAATCTTCTGGAGGGGAAGCAGAGGGAATGGAGTCCTCTGCATCAGAATCCTCATAGGTAGAGAAGGGCAAATCCTGGTAATGAGAAGAAACAGAAATTTCAGAATCCTGATCAGAAGAATCAGAAGGAAAATCAATTCTAGGTCTCAGAGGGAGAAGGCTGGCTTTCCCTAATTAAATAAGGTCTTCAAGCCATTCTTATCATTTGTTTTTTAGGCATATGGGCTTGACCATGCGGTTTGGACGTCTGTTTTCTAGGCTTGGGTCGAGTTTTAGGCCTTGAAGAAGAAGAAGATGGCGTCGGTTTGAAATGCAATTCCGTAGGCCTGAATACACCCTCAAAGAACAGCGGCTCTGGACCCATCCAAGGTAGAGACATCCGCAGGTTCCATAGTCGAATTAGCATCTCGCGGCATACCGTTCTCCGAATGGGTCTCAGTAGAGGCCTGCGAATCTGAAGTAGCAGGTATCAGGGGCTGCAAAAGTGCCTCACTGAGTACCGGCGAACTGGCAACTAGCTTAACGGAAGCATCGGCAGCTTTGGACCTATGCAGTCTGTCTCTGTCTTTATCTTTCCATTTTTTCAGTGTGTCAGTACTCGGATGGCTTACCGAAGCCATTTCTGGATAATAAAACAGAGTACCGAAATAGTTTGCTGCAACAATGGGCCGACGACAAATAGTTCGAGGATTGAATAAGGTACAAAACAGACAGCGAGGGAAGTTGTGGTCTGGGTCTAAGCAAGGAATGAGTACGAATGAAAATCTTTATGAGGCATTTGTTTTCCACAGGTAAAACAATTAACTTTTATGGACATCGTTTTAGAGCAAGAAAAAGGATCTCCAACGGGGTACTTAGCTTTTTTGAAGACTTCAGTTCGGAAACTCGAAAACGAAAATTTCAGGAGTCGGCCGACCGGCACTTGTGAAATGCTTCTGCTTCGGGGACCATGTGGCAAGAAAGACTGATGTAATGGGGTCGGCTGCATGCTTTATACCCCTGACTACCTGACGTCATGGAAGAAGAGACAGCATCCGACGCAGGACCCAAGACTTTGATATTCAGACCGGCTGAGGGCTACCTGCAGGCAGATAACCCAAATGTAATGACTGTAACAGTGAAACACGAAGAGCATCAGGGGAACTTATCTGCCCTGCTCAATGTTGTACACCTGGACTGACGCAGATACAAAGATACTTTCTGCTAGCTATTTATAAAAAGGAAAAAATAAACACAGTGCAGACAGACTACACCTACACCTCAGGCACATGATAACATCTGCTATAAAGTACTTCAAACCAACCACATGGAGAAGGGTGCCCAGCTCTGAAAGTTTAAGCCAGACACCAGAACTCAGCCTGTGGGAAAGTTCCTTTCACCGATGACTACAAACATTAACCTGCATAAAAAAAAAATTTCTCTTCCCTGTAAGAGGCGAAAGATTTACTCTTTACACTCTACATACCACACATTCAAGTATAGCAAACTAGATTAATTTTGCTAGAGGCTAAACTGAAGACAGTCAAAGGCCCTAAAAAAGTACCACTGTTGGTCCTGGGAATGTCCAAAGTCCATTTTTTGAGTACTGTTAATACAACAAAGCTGTCATTTTTGGAGTAAGAAGATGGAGCCTTAAATAAGAAATGCAGGCTGCTATGTCTAGGAAACTCTGGCTCACCTAGCTCCTGAACTTCCAAAATAAATCTTTGGTGTACCTGACACATGCATCACTCCTACATATGGCAATACTGATGGAAGGTGCCTGCTTTTTCCCATGTATGCCAGCTGGCAGGCAGGCGAAACTACATTGTTTGTGCAACATACTAAACCTTAATCTGTTCAGTCTTCAACTTAACAATCAGACTTTTCTTTGAATTCTTTTCTACAACCCCTAACCTTTTTTATTAAAGATTAAATGTACTTTATCTCCTTAGTGTGATAGCTTGTTTAAATTTAATACAATATTTTCCATTATCTATACTGTGGTCTTGGTCTATGAAAAAGTGTTTTTAAGTCTTCAGCACTCATGTGCCTACAACAAGCATACTTACAGATTTAGGCACTACAGCTAAAATATGTCATTATCAATACAAATCAAGTAAATGAGTGACAAAAGATCAAACTGTAGAAAAAAAATCACAAACTAAGAAAAATGAAAAAATGAAGCGGTTACAAAGAAGAAAGGTATTCTGCTGCAACACAGTGATTAAAGACAAAATGGGGAGCACAGCTGTACAGAAGCTGGAACAATGAAGGATACTGCATGGGTATCTCACACTATCCTGCCTCAGTACCTAGCAAGCACAAGACCTTCACAGATTTGTCACAGAATCTGTTAATGCTAAGACCATCCTGCCTATCTGGGAGAAGATGCCAACATGGCAAGAAACCCAAATGTTATGATTTATGGTTAAAGACAGCCTCCACCACAATACACAGCTGCTTTCAACCTCGAAATTTCCAGAAAGGAGGATTTAAAAAAAAAAGGCAGCTTTGTCTCTTAAAGGTGCATTTACGCAATATCACATACCTTCAGTCAGGCCCTGAATGCTAAGCCTGGCATGCTTTCTCTCATTTGTGCCTATAGCGGATTCCCCCAAGCAAATGCACTTTTGAGCAGCATCACTATTTTGCTTCCCTACATTCAGGGAAATCCAACTTCTTTAAGAGAGTCATCTTCTAGTTCCTTGGTCTTGTCTTTCATTTTACTTTAGGATGTCAGCCAAGATCCAATAAATCACAGGGCTAGTAGTCACTTTACAGTCTTTAATCACAAGTGGCAGAAAGAAAAGTTGTGTAAAATCTTACCATAACCATAGATGTCTTTCTCTTTCATATTGCAGTATTCTTACTGTGGGATTCTCTGCCTCAGGTGATCCGAACGTCAGCTCCTACAAAAAAGTTGAAGCCTGGCTGCTGTTGGTGCATGGGGCATCACATGCAGGGTCATAAACCAGGAGACTTAAATGTGACATCTGCATGCACAGACCTCAGAACTAACTGCTCAGTAGGACAGCGGACTAGGTAGAGCCAAATGATGTCCTCCAGACTGGTGAAATGCCATAGACTGCCCAGTGTGGCCATAGTCTAGGAGGTGCTCTAGGGTGCACCATACACAAATGAAAGGAATGCAGGGGGATGGTGGGAGGAAAGAAAAGTACAGTTGAGTACACTTACCATAAAAGTAGATGTTGAGTGCATTCACTGTTGCAGTCATCACATTTGGGTTATCCCTGCCAGGGTAGCCCTCAGTCGGCCCAAATACTAGAGGCTTAGTATTTTTGCATCGGTTGCTGTTGCTCCAGGACTGACGTCAGGTCATCAGTGGTATACAATCAGGCAGCCGAAACCATTACATCAGTTTTTCTTGCCCAGTCAGGAGCCCCCAATATGGAGCTAGGTTATGGTGGAAGAACACCACCAGTAGAAAGCAAATACCAAAAATTCCTTGTAAGGAGAGAAAGAGAGAGAGAGAGAGAGAGAGAAGACAAGGGGGATGGAGGGAGGGAAACCAGGACTGCAACAGGGAATACACGCGAACATCTACATTTATGGTAACTGTACTATATTCTTCGTGTTTCACTGTTGCAGTCATCACATTTAGGTTTATTCCCAAAGCTGAAGAAAAGGGTGGAGGCAGTCAAGAAGACTGGGGGGCTGGCCAGGATGCCCTGCAAGACAGAGGTGGCAAAGTCTGCCCTGGATTTAGAGAAGATAGGCAGGTGGTAATGTTTGGTGAAGGTATGAACAGATGTCCATGTTGCAGCCTCCAGGATGTCCCTGGTGGGGACCCATCTGAGGAAAGCTGCAGAAGTGGAGGTTGCTCTGGTGGAATGTGTCCTGACCCCCTTGGGGGGAGGTTTCCCGTGCTGTTTCTAGAAGAAATGGATGCAGTGTGCTATCCATTTGGAAATAAATAGTTGGTTTGGATATGGCCTTGCCCACTGCTCCTGCAGCAAAGGTGACTAGCAATTGATCAGTTTTTCTAAAAGATTTAGTCCTATCGAGGTAGAATCTGAGCTGTCTGTGCACATCGAGTGCAGAATCCTTTCCCCCTTGTTATCTGGGGTAGGAAAAAAGGTGGGCAAATGAACGAATTGGTTGAGAGCCACACTGGACAGCACTTTTTGGCATGATGGATGGGTTAGTCCTGAGTGAGACCCTGTCAGCATGGAAAATGATGAAGGGCTCTACAGCCATAAGTGCTTGTAGTTCTGATACTCTTTTAGCTGAAGTGATCACCAGAAGCAAGGCTGTCTTCCAAGAGAGAAATTTAAACTCTGCTGAAGCTGCAGGTTCAAAGGGGGCAGGGTGAGCTTTTCCAACACAAACTTTAGGTCCCAAGCTGGGGTAGGAGCTCTTCTGGGTGGCCTCAAGTTGTTAGCCCCTCTTAGGAACTGTTTGATAAGAGAGGGTGTGAGAAAAGAGGTGGTTCTGTGCTGAAACGAGCAGAGATGGCAGAGGCATGAATTTTAATAGAAAAGAAGGATAGACCTCTGTGTAGTAGGTCTGCCAAGTAATCCAAGATGTGAGGCAGGGAGGGCTGTGCCGTTCCGGCTCCCTTAGCCTGGATCCAGGTGCAATACCTTTTCCACTTGTCAGCATAAGACTTTCTAGTGCTGGGGCATCTGGCCTCATGTATAACATCTCAAACTTGTTTGTTTAGACTGGCAGCTTGAGTAGAGGGTCAGGGAATAAGCCAGGCTGCCAGATTGAGGGTCTGCAATTGGGGATGCATGAATTTTCCATTCATCTGGTTCAGGAGTGCTGGGATCTGAGGCAGGTGCCATGGTGACAGGCTCCGAAGGAGTGGGTACCAGTGCTGGCGTGGCCAGTCTGGGGCAATCAGGATTGTCCTTGGGTTTTCCCTCCCTTACTTTGAGCAGTACCCTTGAAATGAGTGGTAGACGGGGAAATGCACAGACCGAGATGTTTACCACTGGAAGGCTAGGGCATCCACTTTCCAGGGCTTGCTGTGAGGTTCCCTGGTGCAGAATTTGCTGAGCTGATGATTGCAGTGGGAGGCAAAGAGGTTGACCTTTGGGGTGCCCCATTTCTGGGTTACAAGGGTGAAGGCTATTTGGTCTAGCTGCCACTCGTGTGGGTCTAGCAGGTTTCTGCTTAAGCTGTCTGCCAGACAGCAGAGCCTGGCATGAATTGTGCTAACAGGTGTAGTTGCATGGCTGAGGCTGTGTGGCAAAGGGTCATGACGAGCCTGCACAGAAGATAAGAGCGAGTCCCTCCCTGCTTGCTGATGTACCACATCATTGTGGTGGTATGTTTTGTTCAGTAGAGACCCCGGGGAGAGTAGGGATCTGAAAGCTGTCAGGGCGTGCTGAACAGCCAACATCTCTTTTTGATTGATGTGCAGATATATTAGATTTGGGCTCCATTGGTCCTGAATGCACCTGCCTTCTAGGTGTGCACTCCAGGCATGCGTCTGTGTTGATGGTCTGGGCGGCATGGGGTTGTGAGAAGGGAAGTCCCTTGTTGTGGTAGCATGCTGCTGCCCACCAAAGAAAATATTTCTTTAGACAAGGTATCAACTGGTATAAGAGTTTCCAGGTCTTGAGAGTGTTGACACCAAAGGATTTTTAGGTACCATTGAAGTTTCCTCATATACAGTCTGGCATATGGAATGAGTAGAATGCAAGAAGCCATGAACCCTACAGCTTGCAGGATTTTCCTTGCAGATAACTAGGTCCTGGTGGCTAATTGAGAGAAGTAGACTGTCCGGTAGGATTGTTTTTCTGGTGTAAGGAATGCCATCTGGGAGGCTGTGTCCAGGCCTGCTCCCAGGAATACAATTTTTTGCGTGGGTACTAGTCTGGATTTCTTTTCGTTGATAGTATACCCCACGGAGGTCAGTAGGTCCTTTACAAAGGTCAGGTGCTTTAGCAGCTTTTTCTGACTGCCTGAATCAGGCAGTCTAAGTATGGGTAAATATGAACAGTTCTTTGTCTGCATAAAGCAATGGCAGGAGCCAGACATTTTGTGAAAACTCTGGGAGCAGTGGATAAGCCAAAGGGAAGCACAGAGAACTGAAAGTGCAGTGATCCTGCCCTGAAACATAGGTATTTCCTGCATGATTCCCTGACTGGGATGTGTAGGTAGGCCTCTTAAGTCTAGGGTGGCTAACCAAGCATCCTTGGAAAGCATAGGTAGAAGCTGCTGGAGGGTGAGCATTTTGAATTTTGGTATCACCAGAAAGGTGTTTAGAATGGAAAGATCGAGGATGGGGCACCAGGTGCCCTCTTTTCTGGGTACCAGGAAGAGTCTGGAGTAGAAACCTTGGCCTGTGTGTTCTGCAGGAACATGCTCTATTGCCCTCAGAGAGCATGGAAAGGACTTGCTTTTTGGCCTCTGCCCATTGGTTTGGGGGAAGATCTGGGAACCCTTTTGGGGTTGGCAGTGTGGAAATAAAATCTGTATCCCTGAGACACTATGTTGATGACCCAGCTGTCATTGGTAATGGTGGCCCAGCTGCTTGTGTGGAAGTAGAGTTTTCCTCCTAGGGGCAAGAGCAGGCGGGCAGAGGGAGGGGGTGGAAGTGTAAAGTCCTTGTGAGTTCTTACCATAAGGGGATGGCTTTGCACTCCCTGGTTTTGAAGAGGAACTCCATTGCTTAGATCTCTGCATTCCTTGGGACTGTTGTCTCGGGGGGGGGGGGGGGTCTGCTTCCCCTGGGTCTGGGCTGAGCTGACTTGGAGAGGGCAGGAAAGGACCAGTGCTTGGGCGGGCAATGTCTACTGAACCTCAGTGGCTGGACCTGTAAAAAGTCCGTCTGCATAGATTTAGCTTTTTCTTCCATCTTTTTTTAAATGCCTTCTAAGGACAGAACCAGTGACTGTTGCCCTGCAAGATGCTTCTAGGGCATCAAAACCACATTGTAAGGTGTGCTTAGTCACTTGACTTGCAAAATGCATTAACTCTTGTAACTCTATTTTCTGCACAAGCAGGGAAAGAAGATATTTTTGTTTGAGGAGTTCCATGGTATGTTGCTGATATGTCAGCTTATGGAACTGACAATTTAATGCTCTAATAGCAAGAGTAGCAGAGGTGTATACTTTTTTACCCCATCTGTCTAAACCTCGGGAATCCCAGCGGGATTCTTAGCTGAAGTTGCTTTGATTCCTTTTGGTCCTTGAGAGATGACCTTGGGGTCAGCAGTAGGATTTTTGAAAAGAAATTTGTGAGAGTCAGGGACTCGGTCAGGTTTCCTGGGAGCAGGAGGGAGGGTGTCATAAAAACATCATCCACAACATCCAGAACAGGAGGGATGGCCAGAGGTCTGTGCTGTGAAAGATCTAAGAATTCCCGGAGTCTCTTTTTTGACTGAGGATAGTCCTGACATTCCCATTGGAAATGCTCCCTTAAAGTATGTAGGGTTTCCCCAAAGGAAAAGTCCTTGGGTGGAGAGGCTGAAGGGATGGATTCCTCTGCATCAGAATCCTCATAAGCAGAGAGGGGTTGCATATCTTCATATTCAGATGCATCAGAGTCATCGGACTCCTGTTCAGATAAAACTACTGGGGGACAAGTCTCTTTCTTTTAGAAGGGGTAGCCTGGCTTCCCCTGATAAGCATTATAAGGTCTTCCGCCATTTTAAGCATTTGAGACTGAGGCAAGAAAGCCAATACCTGAGCTTGGGTCGTCATTTTTTGGGGTGTGGTTCATACCCTGGACCTTAGAAACTCGGTAGTTTTCAAAAGAACTGTAGACGCGAAAGAAGTCGGTCTGTTGAGTATCTGTAGTGCGAAGTACTTCCTTGGAAGCCGGTGCTTGTTCAGCGGCTCCGGACCCATGCAAGGTAGAGACATCTGCAGGATCCGTAGTCAAAGAAGAGTTTTGCGGCATACCGGACTCCGAAAGGGCCTCTGTAGCAGCCTGCGAATCCACAGAAGTGGGCATCGGGGGCTGCAAAAGCGCCTCACTGAGGACCAGAGAACTGACTACTAGCTTAACGGAAGCATCATCGGCAGTCTTGGACCTGTGCGGTCCGTCTCTAGTCTTTATCCTTATGTTTTTTTCAGATGATCTGTTGTCGGATGGCTTACCAAAGCCATATCGGAATTAGAGGACTGAGAGCGAAAATATCTAGCTACAATAAGGGCCCGCAGACATATAGTTCTGGCATTGAACAAAGCACAAAAGCAACAGCTGGGGATGTTGTGGTCTGGGCCTAAACAAGTGACGCAGTAAGAATGAAAGTCTCTGTGTGGTATTTGCTTTCCACAGGCGAGACAATTGCTAACTTTTTCTGACATCGGTTACAGCAAGAAAAAAGGATCCCCAATGGGGTACTTAGCTTTAGAAGACTTCAACTTCAATTCGGAAATGAAAAACTCAGGTAGCGGCCGACCGGCACTCGAGCAAACTGCTTCGGCTTCGGGCTCCTCTGCAAGAAAGACTGATGTAATGGCATTGGCTGCCTGATTTTATACCACTGACGACTTGACGTCAGTCTTGGAGCGACAGCAACCGACACAGAAATACTAAGCCTCTGGTATTCAGGGCGATTGAGGGCTACCCTGGCAGGGATAACCCAAATGTGATGACTGCAACAGTGAAACACGAAGAACATCACTGCAACATGGAAGAGAAGGACATCTATGGTTATGGTAAGATTTTACACAACTACTGCATGTCCTTTTATTCCCATTTTGCAGGGAAGTGTGAAGGGTGGTGGTAGAGGTAGTGGACTCCAGAAATTCCTGCAGGACTTCCCTAGCGAAACCTGCTTTGGCTCCGGAGATATGATCCAACTTGTAGTGGTCTGGTAAATGTGTGTATAGTGGACCAGGTGGCTGGCTCCAGGATGGAGGCTGTGTTTAGGCCCCTGAAGAAGACCTCGGAGGATGCTACAGCACTAATAGAGTGCACTCTTATCTCTGAAGTAAATCCTTGCCATGGTAGGAGTAACAGAAGCAAAGAGTTTGTTTGGAGACTGCCTTGCCCAGGGTCCTGAGGTGAAAGGATACAAAGAGCTGATAAGATTTTGTAATGGTCTTAGTTTTGTCCAAGTAAAACCTTAACTGCGTGTAAACATCCAAGGAATGGAGAATTCGCTCGCTGTCATTGGTAGGAGAGGGAAAGAAGGTGGGCAGGTGAATGGGCTGATTTAATGACAGCTTGTTGACCACTTTGGGCATGAAGGAAAGGTTGGTGCGGAGGGTTACCCTATCTCTGTTGAGGATAGTGGGGGGGGGGGGGGGCATGCCATGACAGCCTGTAACTCAGATATCCTTCTGGCTGAAGTGAGAGCTACCAGCAGGGTTGTTCCATTTGTACATTTGCAGTGACATGGATCTAGCTGGCTGAAATGGGGCCAGTGTGAGTTTTTTCTGGATAAAAATTTAGGTCTCAAGGCGGTGAGATGGGCTTCCTTAGTGGTCTGATGTGCAGGACTCCCTTCAGGAACAATTTAACATCTAGCCTGGAGAGTAAACGAGGGTCTAACAATAAAGCAGGCAGAGATAGCAGAAAGGTCCACTTTCACTGACGAGTATGAAAGGCCTGCCTTGATAAACTCAAATACATATGCTAGGACAAGCGGTACATCCGCTAGAAAGGGATCCTTAAGCCTTTGGAGACACCATTTGGAGAATCTTTTCCATTTTAGAATGTAGGATCTCCTTGTGTTAGGTTTCCTGGCCTCACTCAGGACAGAAAACACTTCCTCAGAGTAGTGGTGTCTGAAGGGTAGTAAAAGTTAATCACACAGAGTGTTAGACACAGCATCTCCAGATAAGGGTGGATGACAGTTTCCTTCTGCTGTGTGAGTAGGTCCACCTTGTGGGGGTAGCTTGTGGTGACTGCCCTTGGCGAGGGATGGTAGAAGGGGGAACCAATGTTGCCCTTGGCCACCAGCAAGATTTTTGGGATAGTCCCTCCTGATTCTCAGGAGGACTTTTTGAACGAGAGGAAAGGCATACAGAAATAGTCTCTTCAATGAAGAGGGATAGTAGAAGGGGGAACCAATGCTGCCCTTGGCCACCAGCAAGATTTTTGGGATTGTCCCTCCTGATTTTCAGGAGGACTTTTTGAATGAGAGGAAAGGCATACAGAAATCGTCTCTTCCATGAGATAGTGAAGGCATCCACTCTCCAGGCTGGAGCGAGTGGTCCCCGTACAGAATTTTCTCAGTTGTCTGTTCTGGGGGGGGGGGGCAAACAAATATATTAGAGGTGTGCCCCCACTGGTGGACAATGTCTAAAAAAACTTCTCTATGCAACATCCACTCGGGTGCAAAGAAAATGATCTGCTGAGAGCATCCGCTTGGTGGTTGTCTTGGGATGGGATGTAGACTGCCTGCAGAGATAAGTTGTTCTGGGAGGTTAGGTCCCAAATCTGCACTGCTAGCCTGCAGAGGAGGTGATGTACCACATGAACATGGTGTCGTCTGCGAAGATTTGAAGGGGACCTGGCTGTAGAAGTGGGAGGAAGGCTTTTAGGGCTTTCAGGGTTAGATGAACTGCAGTCATCTCCCTTATGTTGATGTGTTTTTTCAGGAGGTGTGCCTGCCAGCGTTCTTGAACCATGGTAGCCCCCCAGCACAGATTTGAGGCATGTGTGTGCATATGTTGAATTAGTGTAGGTGGCAGCAGAGGAAGGCCTGGGTTCATTTGAACTTGTTGAATCCACCACTGTAGTTCTGATTTGATAGGGTAAGAAGGGGATCTGGAAGTCTGGAGGGTGGCTGCGTTGGGACCATACATTATTTAGATACCATTGTAGCTTCCTTGTGTGCATCCTGGATAGTGGAAGCATGGGAACAGTGGCTGCCATAAGACCCAGAAGTCGCATTAATTGTCTTACTGAGAGTTGGTGGGTCGGGATAAGACCCTGGAAGTGGTCTGTTAGAGAAAGACCTTGTCTGGAGGGAGGAATGCCTTCATCAGGTCTGTTCAGATCCCGCATCCCAGGACAGTGTTGTCCTGCTATGGTGCAATGGAAGATTTGGGGAGGTTTAGGGTGAATCCCAACCCTTGTAGTAGAGACATGGAAAACTGCAGATTTTTTTTAGGGTGCTTTCTTTCTCTGCCAGAATAAGTATGTTGTCTAGTATATCTAAATGCCCTTTGTCCTGCAGTAGGCTATGGTGGGAGCAAGGCATTTGGTGAAGACCCTGGATGCAGTGGACAAACCAAACGGCAAGGCAGTAAATTGAAAGTGAGAACAGGGCCCAGCAAAATGTAAGCACTGTCTGTACCTGGGATGACCAGGGATATGTAGTTAGGCCTCCTTTAGGTTTAGAGTGGCCATGAACGTTTGGGGTGGCAGTAGTGGAAGGAGAATCTGAAGGGATAGCATTCTAAAGGAAAGGATGTTTAGGAAGAGGTTTAGAAAAGACAAGTCCAGGACTTGCCCCCACGGTCCATCCTTTTTCGGTACCAAGAATAGTCTTGAATCAAAACCTTTTCCTTCTTGTCCTGGAGGGATAGGTTCTATTGTTCCATGAGGCAGTAGATCCTGTATAATGTGAGGGGATAAGGAAAACTTGGTTTGGGGGGGGGGGGGGCGTGGTGTGGGCTTTTCTTTCTATGACAGAAAATATCCTCTTTCTACTACTGCCAGGACCCAGCAGTCTGAGGTGATAGTTCTCCAAAGGGGCAGGCAGTGGGGGAGATGAGCTGACAAGGGGAGATGGGCAAGGCAGTCACATATTGTTGCTACCATTTCTGTCCTGAAAGGGCTGTCCGTGGGAAGACAGAGAAGGAGGGGGCCTGGAAGAGGTTTGCTTCCTGTTACCTTTTCTATGCCTGGACGACGGAGTAGCAGTGGAAGGGGTTCTGCAGACATGGAAAGTCTTAGCTGGATAATGTCTGTAGTATTCTGGTATAGGAGACACCAGGACTTGCTTAATGTCTTGTAACTCCTTACTCTTCTCCTGAAGGTTCTTAAACAGTTCAGCAGACTATTTGCCAAACAGGAGGTTGTAATCTAGTGGAGCATCTAGAATTTTAGATTTAAAATCTTCAGACAATGGTTGTAACTGGAGCCATGAATCTCTGTGAAGCACAGACACAGATGCTGCAGATCTTGCAGAGGCCTCTGCTGCATCATAACTGCATCTAATGGAGTGTCTGGCTACTTGGGATGCTATAGTCAGCTTTGATGCTACTTCTGACTTGATGGGAGAGTCAGGCAGGGAGGATAGAAGTGTAGATGCTTGGGATACCAAGTCCAGGGCATAATCATATGGGTTTGGTAATTAATGGCTCTGAAGGCTAGGGTGGAAGAGGTTTAAACCTTCTTACCCAGCTTGTCCATGTTCTTGCTACCCTTGTCAGAGGGCAGAAGAGACAAGGATGGGATCAGTCTTGACTGCTTGTCAGGGGCCACAGCTATGATTGCAGGGTCTGTCAAGGGTGGCTTCACCAGAAATTTGTAGTCATTAGGCACCTTATAGAAAAGTACAGTTTTGTACCTACCATAAATGTAGATGTTCGAGGATTCCATTGCTGCAGTCCTGACTATTGGGGTATAGTCCGCGTCCAGTCGGCCCGAATACCAGAGTATAAGGCTGACGTCGGTCAGGGCGCATTAGACTGACGTCAGTACGTCAGGGTACTAATGCGCATGACCGACGTCATATCCTCAGTCTTTTCTTGCCCCAGATGTCAGAAGACCTTAAAAAGACAAGTCCCAAAAAACCTGCACCAAAAACATGTACAATATATACAAAAATATAAGCATGTAAACTCACCTACACAACCACCCCTAAATACAGAGGGAAGGAGGGAGGGATTGGACTGCAGCAATGGAATCCTCGAACATCTACATTTATGGTAGGTACAAAACTGTACTATGTTCTTCGTCTTCCATTGCTGCAGTCCTGACTATTGGGTAGAATCCCAAAGCAGAGGTAAGGGAGGCTGGCAAATCATAAAGAAGTAGGAGCTGACAACATGCCTTGCAAAACAGCTGTGGCAAAACCAGCCCTAGACTTAGAGTAGATAGGAAGGTGATAATGCTTAGAGAAAGTATGCACTGAACTCCAAGTAGCTGCTTCCAAAATATCCTTAGTTGCCACCCCCCTTAGAAATGCTGTTGAAGTGGCAGTAGCCCTAGTGGAATGAGGCCTAATCCCAGCTGGAATCTCCTTGCCATGATGGGAATAACAAAATGCAATGCAAAAGCCAATCCACCTAGAAATAGTTTGTTTTGACACAGGCTTGCCCTGTGAACTCAAAGCAAAAGAAACAAACAACTGCTGGGACTGCCTAAAATCCTTAGTTCTGTTTAAATAATAACGCAATTGCCTGTGTACATCTAAAGTGTGCAAAATCTTTTCCCCTTTATTTTGAGGGTCTGCATAAAACGTAGGCAAATGAATAGTTTGGTTTAAAGCCACACTAGAAACCACCTTAGGCATAAATGAAGGATTAGTGCGTAATGATACCCTATCCTTATGGAAAATCAAAAGGGCTCTACTGCCATAAGGGCCTGCAACTCAGACACCCTTCTTGCAGAAGTAATAGCCAACAGAAAAGCAGTCTTCCATGACAAGTATTTCAATTCAGCAGTAGCTGCAGGCTCAAAAGGTTGTAGAGTAAGTTTTTCCAACACAAAATTGAGATCCCAAGCAGGAGTAGGAGCTCTACGTGGGGTCTTATATTCTTTGCCCCTCTAAGAAACTGCTTGAACAAAGGATGCGAAACAAAGGTGGCTCACAATCATAGTGAGCTGAAATTGCTGCAGCATGAATCTTAATGGAAGAGAAGGACAAACCTTTGTCCAATAACTCAGTAAGATATTGAAGAGCCACACTCAAATTAGGCTCAGAAATCTCCAAATTCTTTGCTGTACTCCAAAATAAAAATCTCTTCCATTTTTCTCGTACACTCTCCTTGTACTAGGTCTTCTAGCTTCCATAATCACATTTAAAACTTGTTGAGGAAGTTGAGACCTGTTGTGTTTCAACACAGAATATGCCAGGCTGTTAGATGAAGAGAATGAAGCTTGACATTGAGCAGATGACCGTCCTTCTGAGATAACAGATGAGGAATCAGAGGTAAAGGCCATGGAGGCTTCTGTACCAGACTCCGTAGTAGTGGGTACCAGTGTTGCCGAGGCCAATCTGGAGCTATCAAAATCATCCTTGGCCTGTCTTGTCTGACTTTTAATAGTACCTTTGGAAGAAGAGGCAGAGGTGGAAAGGCATACACATGAAGGTTTTTCCAACTGAAAGACAGAGCATCCACTTTCCAAGCTGTGTGGTGAAACCCCTTTGTGCAATACTTTGGCAGCTGGTGGTTTAGTGGAGAAGCGAACAGATCTATGTCTGGAGTTCCCCATGACACTGTCAGGTTCTGAAATACATGAAGATCCAGTTTCCACTCGTGGGGATCCATGATTTGTCTGCTTAACACATCTGCTAAGGAGTTCTGTGCTCCTGGCAGAAACCTTGCCTGAAGAGTTAGTTGCAAGCTTAGCAGTCTCCCATAAAATCATTGCTTGCCTGCATAGAGGATAAGAATGTGTTCCCCCTTGCTTGTTGATGTACCACATGACAGTTGTGTTGTCTGTTAGAATCAACACCTGCCCTGGAAGAAGTAACTCCTTGAAAGCCATTAATGCAAACTGAACTGCTAACATCTCCTTCATGTTGATATGTAGATGCTGTAGTCTGGCAGGCCACTTGTCTTGTATCCACTTTCCATTTAGATGAGCTCCCAAGCAAGGTCCGAGGCATCTGTCGTTAAGATCTGACTTGCCTCTGGCCGGGTCACAGAGAGTCCCTTGTTTAGGTGACATTCCTGAGCCCACCACAAGAATTCTTTTTGAAGGCAAGGTATTATTTGAATGACAGTGTCCAAATCCTGGCAGTGCTGTGTCCATACATTTTTGAGATTCCACTGTAGCTTCCTCATATGCAGTTTGGCATTGGGAAGCACCAGAATACAAGATGCCATGAACCCTAATGCTTGAAGGACTGTCCTTGCAGTCAGCACGGACTGATGAGATAGTTGATGGAAGTAAAGTGACAGACTCTTTTGTTTGTCCGGGGTTAAAAAGGCCATCTGGGCTGCTGTATTCAGTCTCACACCCAGAAAGCACATGTCCTGAGAGGGTACTAGACTGGACTTTATTTCGTTCACAGAATACCCTAGGCATCTTAGCACTGCTATAACATATTCCAGATGCTGTAGAAGGTCTTCCTTTTCTTGAGCCAGAATCAGGCAGTCGTCCAAGTAAGGATAGATTTGAATTCCTTGAAGCCTGAAGTAAGCTATCACTGGAGCCAGAACCTTTGTGAATACTCTGGGCAGTAGATAAGCCAAAGGGCAATGCAGAGAACTGATAATGAGAATTTCCAGCTCGAAACCGCAGATACTTCCTGCAACTTAGCCTTATAGGCACATGAAGGTAAGCTTCCTTGAGATCTAAAGTTACCATCCAGTGATCTTTGCCCAGCAGAGGTAAAAGCTGTTGTAACGTCAACATCTTGAACTTGGGAATGTCCAGATAAGTGTTGAGGAGAGATAAATCCAAAATTGGTCTCCACGTGTTCCCCTTCTTTGGTACAAGGAACAGGCGAGAATAAAATCCTAGGCCCCTGTCTGATACAGGGACTGGCTGAATGGCCCCTATCTGAAGTAACTGAGAAACTTGCTTGTGAGCCTCTTTTCTTTGTGGAGGAGGAACGTCTGGCATGCCTTTGAAAGGGGCATTGTATGGAAATAAAATCTGTAACCGTGGTGAATGATATCCAACACCCATTTGTCTTGAGTAATTAAATCCCAATTTTCTTTGAAAAGAGACAGTCTTCCTCCCAAAGGAGCTGCCAGCCGGGAATCTGCTGGCAGCTGAAAAGACAGGTCATTGGGTCTGTTTACGAAAGGACTGACCCCTGCCCTCACCAGAAGTCTGAGCAGGTGAACTCCCTTGTCTAGGCCTAAAAGAACCTTGAGCCCTGCCCCTACCACGTCTAGACCTACCCCTAGACTGGGAATCATAAGCAGGGTATGTCCACCCCTTAGCAGGCCAATTTCTACTAAACTTTGGTGGCTGCACCTGCAAAAAATCTTTAACAGTTTGCATAGACTTAGCTTTGTCCTCCATTTTCTTTAAAACTGCTTCCACAGGCGATCCAAACAACACATCAGACTGTAAAGGAGCATCCAAAATCCTTGTCTTAACATGCTCAGCTAAATTCTGATCCTTCAACCAGGCATGCCTGCGAAGAACAGAACTGGTAGCAGCCACCCTCGAGGAGGCCTGTACAGCATCAAAACCACATTGCAAAGAATGCTTACCCACTTGTTCAGACACATGAACCAAATCCAGCAACTCTTTACACTCAATACCTTCCGCCAAAGCATCCACCTTAGATTTCAATTGTGAAAGGAGATAATTCTGATATTTTAGCATGTGAAACTGACAATTCAATGCTCTCATGGCTAGAGTGGAAGAAGTATACACTTTCTTTCCCCACCTATCCAAAGCCCTTGCCTCTTTATCAGTGGGAACAGGATTTTTAACCACAGAAGCCTTAACACCTTTAGGCCCTTGAGAAATTGTTTCTGGGTCCCCCCTAGGACTCTTAAACAAATATTTATGAGCTTCGGGCACCCTATAATACCTATCAGGCTTAACAGGAGCAGGAGGCAAAGAGTCAGGGTTCAGGGAAGCCTCTGCAAAACATCTTCCACCACATTCAACACAGGAGGAATAGCTAAAGGCCTATGCTGGGGTAAAAACAAGAATTCCCTAAGCCTGTTCCTGGAATCAGAGTAATCCTGGCCTTCCCATTTAAAGTGCTCCCTCATGGAATGCAGAGTCTCTGAAAATGAAAAATCCTCAGGCGGAGACGCTGTAGGAGTGGAATCATCCACATCAGAATCAGAATAAGTAGGATACTCCTGCATATCTTCCACAGAAGATTCCGAAGCCTCTGAACACTGTTCAAAACTATCAAACTCGGTTCCACCCTAGGCCTCTTATCAGGCGGGGCATAGAACCTCTAATCATAGTAATCAAATCCTCTGCCATTTTAAGCGTATGTTTCTTAGGTACAGAACCCGAAATGCTAGGAGAAGCCCCCACTGAAGCTGAACTAGGCCTACCTCTCAAAGAAGTTTTGGCAACAGAAGGAGAGGCTCTAACTACCTTGGGAAGTGAGGGCAGAACAGTCACCTGAGAAGCCCCCTCAGCCTGGCCTACCTCTTGAGAGGCCACATCCTGTAGTAGTATAGTTTCAGCCTGGGACTCCATGGAAACTCCTGGCAAAACCTCCGGCTCCACTGAGCCTTCTAAAGAACCGACGTCCGGGACTGCCGGTTCATCAACCCTAGGCTTCACTGTTTTATCCTTGCGCTTCTTGAGGAAGCGGGCCGGAGCATCCGACGGCATTTTATAATTGCAACGCTTCCCAAACACTAACCTGGCACAGTCTAACCTCCTCTTAATAGTGCGTTTGTTAAACCTAGCACAAGAGCGGCAACCAACAACGTCGTGCTCAGGCCCTAAACAAGGTATACACAAGGTATGATAATCCCTATGAGGTATCTGTTTCCCACAAGAAATACAGTTATTCACTTTTCTGACATCCGTAAAATACTGAGGCAAGAAAAACCAAAATGTTCTAACGGGTACTTAGCCAACTCTGTTTCGGTCTGAAACTCCGGTTTCGAAATATTTCAGAACGCCAACCTGCACTCGCAAAACTGCTTCTGCATCGGACCATGCGGCAAAAAAGACTGAGGATATGACGTCGGTCATGCGCATTAGTACCCTGACGTACTGACGTCAGTCTAATGCGCCCTGACCGACGTCAGCCTTATACTCTGGTATTCGGGCCGACTGGACGCGGACTATACCCCAATAGTCAGGACTGCAGCAATGGAAGACGAAGAACATCAATCAGGTATCTTAGAAGCAGGTGGTTGACCCTGGATTTACAGATGTAGAAGCAAATTCGTCTAGATATGCAGGAATAACTGGGGGGATGGCAGATGGCAATGGAGATTAAACTTGCAGCAGCTCAAAGTATCTTTTTTGAGTTTGTCATTTGGGAAGTATCCCATTTGAAACATTCTTTCATTTTAGTAAAGGTCTCTTCAAAAGTGATATCTTCTAGAGGCAAGTCCCCTTCTATGGATTCCTCATTTGGGGAATAGTATTCCAGAGGAGAGGCTATTTGAGATGAGTAAGTAATAAACTCATCTGATGATGATGATGAAAAAATATCCACTTCTTCCCGCGGAATGGGTGGGAGAAAGTACAGTTTTGTACCTACCATAAATGTAGATGTCCGATAGGTATGCATCTGCAGTCATCACATATGGGTTTGTCCTGCCTCAGGCAGCTCTTCGGTCGGCCGGATTCCAAAGTCTGGGTCCGGCATCGGCTGATATCGCCCTTTCCCCGACGTCAGAGCGCCTGGGGTATAAAAGCTTCAGCCGACGCCATCTTCCTCAGTTTTTCTTGCCCCAGATGCCAGGTGCCCTCTAAGGAAGGCTAAATTTGGAGAAATGCAATAAATTCCAAACGTACACAGAAATATATATATATATACATATATATATATATATATATATATATATATATATATATATATATATATATATATAAAACAAATACACCATAATAGATAATCCCCGAGAGGGATAAGTACCCAATGAATACCACAGAGGGGAAGGAGGGAGGGTAAACCTGACTGCAGATGCATACCTATCGGACATCTACATTTATGGTAGGTACAAAACTTTTAGTTATGTACTTACCATAACTTTAGATGTTTGGGATCCATCTCGCCTACATTCTGTACTGATGGGCTCGGAGCCGATCCCTCGGCTCCGACTCGGCACGCTATGCTATAGAGCGAGGCCTCTTATTGGCTGAGCTATTTCTTATCCCAGGATGCACCACCACTAATCCCCCAGATCTTGTTTGTCCGCATTCATGCACACATGCACAACTTGTTTATATAACATTGTTAGATGTTTCAAGATGAAACAACAGGATTCGGACCTTCTGATATTCTCTGATCTCCAAGGAAGAGGGAAGGAGGGTGGGTTATTAGGAATGTGCAGATGGATCCCAAACATCTAAAGTTATGGTAAGTACATAACTAAAAGATGTTATGTGATCCTATCTACTACATTCTGTACTGATGGGACAGCGGCCCTAGCACCTAAATCCTGGGTGGCTCATTGGAAAACACTCCTGAGCACTGTGGAACCAAATGAAGCTCGTCCTCTAGATGCCACATCCAATTTGTAGTGGGAAAAGAAAGTGTGCGGGGAAGACCATGTAGCCGTAGCACAAATGTCACTAATGGCAAGCTTAGAATGAAATGCTATCGAAGTAGCCATAGCCCTTGTAGAATGAGCTTTGACAGAGGTGGTAAGCTCTTTGTTAGAATAAGAATAAGCTTGAGTAATACAGTCCCTGATCCATTTGGCAATAGTGACCTTTGTGACAGCTTTTCCCAATTTATTGTCTGCAAAGGATACAAACAACTGATCTGTTTTCCTTGTTTGTTTGGTCCTGTCTAAAAAACGCAACTGCCTGTGGACATCTAATGTGTGGAATATGAATTCCGCTTTGTTAGAATATTTTGTAAAAGACTGGAAGTTCTAACGATTGTTGTAGGCAGAAACTGGAACAAACTTTAGGGACAAAGGAAGGATTTGGCCTGAGAGATACTCTGTCTTTGTGAAAACCAAGTACGGGGTTTTACAGACAAAGCTTGAAGCTCTGAAACTCTTCTGGCAGAAGTAATCACCACCAGAAAAGCAGTCTTCCACGATAGAAATTTTAGATCACATGTAGCTGCGGTTCAAGGGGAGGAAGTTAAGGCGTAACACCACATCGAGATCCCATGGAGGAGCAGGATGAGAAATCGGAGGTCTTAAAAGCGCAGCACCTTTCAAGAAGGTCTTACACAATCTGTTGCTCATTAAGGGTGGGTTTATAGATTCGTGAAAATTGGAAATCGCTGCCAATTGAACCTTGACGGTAGAGACTGAAGAGCCTTGATTGAAAAGAGAAGTTAAAAATTTTAGTACTTCTGCCACGGGAATAGAGATGGGATCCAGGCCCCGGAGTTGAGCCCAAATAGCAAATCTTTTCCATTTGTTAGAATACAGTTTCTTTGTAGCAGACTTATGGGCCGAAGATAATATGTGTACAACCTCTGGATCCAATGTATGACTCCTGACTATAGTCGGAAGAGGAGGAGTCAAGCCGTCAATTTTAAGGTGTGCAGGGACTGGTGGAATAGTCCCGACTGATGAACCAAAAGGTCTGGGATCTGATCCAGGAACCATGGACCTTCCAGAGCATATTTCCGAAGATAGGGAAACCATACTTGACGAGGCCAGTAAGGAGCAACTAAGATCATTTTGCTCCCCAAGAGAGATGCCTTTTGGATCACCCTGGGAAGGAGAGGAACTGGGGGGAAGGCATAAAGCAAGCCGGTGGCCAAGGACGGGCTAGTGCATCCATGGGGCTCTTCCCCAAAGCCGGGGTTAGGGAGAAGAATTTTTTGCACTGATTTAGTGGAGTCGAAGAGGTCGCAACACGGAACTCCCCATTTGCTGAAAATCTGACTTGCAACTGTCATGTTCAGAGACCATTCGTGAGGAGAGAGGATGGTTCTGCTCAGTCTGTCGGCTATCACATTGGACTTGCCGGGATATGAGTAGCCACTAGAAAGCGTTTGGTCGAGACTGCCCATTCCCAGACTCTCATGGCCTCTCTGCAAAGAGGATAGGATCTGGTCCCTCCCTGTTTGTTCAGGTACCAGACAAATGACATGTTGTCTGAGTGAACGGCAATTACGCCCTGAGGGAGGTAATCGTGAAGGGCTTGAAGGGACAGAAGCACCGCCCTCATTTCTAGGATGTTGATATGAAGTAGGGTCTCTTCTGGGTGCCATTTGCCTTGGACTGACCTGCCCAGGGAATGCCCCCCCCCCCCCATCTGGGAGGCGTCCGTGGTCAAAGTGGCCGCAGGAGGAGGTGGAACAAAGGGTCGTCCCTGATCCAAATTGGAGGGCACTAGCCACCAGCGAAGGTCCCGTTTGCATGTTTCCGTGATCCATATGAGGTGACTGAGGGAGTTCCTGAAAGGACCACTGAGCTGAAAGAAGCCACTGGAGAATTCTCATGTGCAACCTTGCCAAGGGGACTAGCAGAACCGTGGCGGACATGGATCCCAATAGCTGCAGGACCATTCTGGCTGGGGCTTTGGACCTGGGAAGTAAGGCTCGAACTTGAGTCTGTATGGTTTCTATTCTGACTGTAGGTAGATAGACCCGCATTCGGTTTGAGTCTATCTCTACCCCTATGAATCTTATTCGTTGAGATGGCAGCAACACAAACTTTGGCCAATTGAAGGTGATTCCAAGGGAATTGCCCAGTGATATAGTGGCTTGTAGGCTCCGCAGTAGTAGATGCTTGGAGGTGGCAGTTAGGAGCCAGTCGTCTAGATACGGAAACACCTGGAATCCTAGACTTCTCAGGTGAGCAGTCACGACTGCCAAACACTTGGTGAACACCCTGGGGGCTGTGGTGAGACCAAAGGGCAGTGCGCGGAACTGAAAATGACTGCCTCCTAGGCTGAAGCGCAGATGTCTCCTGGACGCTTGATGTACCATGATATGGTAATAAGCGTCCTTGAGATCTATGGAGCACATCCAAACACCTTTCTCCAGCAATGGGAGAATGGTTTGTAGGGTGACCATTCGGAACTTGGACTTTCTGACTGAACGGTTTAGAATGCTGAGGTCCAAAATGGGCCTCAAGTCCCCAGTCTTTTTTGGCACCAAAAAGAATCTTGAGTAAGTCCCTAATCCGATCTGGTCTGCGGGGACCGGTTGGATGACTCCTTTTTGCAGCAGCTTTGAAACTTCTGAGGCTGCAGTATCCCGTTGACTGGGTGGCGGGTCCGGGATTTTTTTTGGACTGAGGTGGGGAGTGAGAGAAAGGGATGGTGTAACCTCCAGCGATAATTCGAAGCACCCATCGGTCCTGAGTGATACCTTCCCAGGCTTTTAGGTGCTTCGAAAAACGACCCCCGACTGGCTCCGGAGCTGCACAGTCGGGCAATCCCTCAGGGACTGTGAAAGGCCGAAGAGCCAGGAAAGGACTTGCGGTCTCCAGTGTTGCGAGGGCCTCTGCCGCCTCTGGGACAGCGTCTTCCGGAAGAATTTCCCCCTCCTCTGCCTCTGGAAGGGGAATCCTCCTGCTGAGAGGGGTAAGGCTTCTAAGATCTACGGAATCACATTTTCCCTCCTCTTTTAGCCTTGGGATAAGGCCGAAATGGAGTGGAAAATCGTGCCCCTATGGCAGTCAGAGTCTTACCCTCCTGTTCACAGCGGGTCAGTGTGTCCTTTACCTTGGGTCCAAACAGGGAGGCCACATCAAAGGGGGCGTTGGCAATCAAAGGGGGCGTCGGCAAAGGAAGACTTAAAGGCCTCCGCGAAATGACACAGGCGGAGCCAGGCTTGTCTCCGTAGAGCAATGCCTGTACCGCTTACTCGCCCCGCCGCATAAGAAATGAGCCTCATGGACGAGTTTGAAATGGACGACAATGTAGCCAGCTGAGAGCCAACCGTCTGGGCCAGCTCCTCAGGCAGGTTACCCAAGAGGGTATCGGAAAGTTCTTTAATCAGATCCCTCTGAAATCTAGTAAAGTGCGTAAGGTAGTTCAAGGACCTTAATGTAAAGGCCGCTGAACTTAGTGCGCTCGCCGATCCATACTCCTAGACTCCATATTAGGAGGATGGACGGACGTCGAAGCCTCTGCTACATCTTGCTGGGTAGCAGATACCCCCACCAAAGCATCTACAGCCACACCCTTAGTTAGAAACTCTTTTTCAAGGGGTGCTGAGAGGAACTTATTCGGACGAGCAGGCACTGGTTCCACAGAGTCTGGGGGTTCCCACGCCCTTCGACAGATCAAATCCAAGAGCTCGTCGAAGGGCGGAGACACCCAGGAGGCGGAGGGCTGAGCCCCGAAGGCCTTAAGGAACACCGACTCATCAGCAGAAGGGGGTTTGGACTGCCAGCCGCCTCGTTGTTTAAGGGCTTCCAGGATGTCTGCAAAGGAGACATCATCCGAGGACGACTTAGGGGACCCCTCTGCATCATCGAGATCAGTGTCTGATGTAAGAGACTCATCAGGGGAGTCAACGTGCTTCCCCTTGCACAATCTTTTCCTGGGGGTTCTTCCGAAGAATCTTCAGAAGGACCTCCAGGAGGGGGGAAACCCCAGTGGGGGTAACCTCAGGCCCGGGGCTCCGCTGTCTAAGGACAGGGGGACTGCCAAAGACCCAGTCTCGGTATGCAGGGAAGGAGCTGGGGAGACCGTGGAGGTAGCCAAAGATGATTTGGCTAACGCACTCCTCATAGCCCTGAAGGTGGGACCACCAGAATCCTGAGAGGGTCCCACCTCCGTGGGCGACAGTAGACGGCACTCCGCAGCCGGCCGAGAGGAGACTTGGGACCGAAAACATCAATCCCGGCACCGGGCCGACTGAAGAAGTCCGTGCGAACTCCGACCCAAGAGCGGGAGTTGCAGTAAGGCTCGGGCCCGACCCTAAAACCTCCACGGTTCCACCAGCACCGGCTCCAACGGTGCCGAGGCTGTTGGAGGAGGAACCATAGTAGAGGTGGACCATTGGCTCCAAAGCGAATGGGCTGGAGCCAAAACTATCTTTTGGAACACCGGAGACTGGAAGAGTCTTAGGAGCACCCTGTCGATGTCGAATCAGACATCTTGGATGATCTGGACGATACCGATCGGGTCCGAACCGATTTCTCCATCGGCTCAAAGGACTAGGGGACCGGCTCGATTGATTCTATAATTATCGGCTCGAGGCAGATCTCAAGGTAATTTCCCTCGGTGCGGCAGGACTTCGGCCCGAAGGGAGTCTGAGCTGGCAACCCACATCGGCTCCAATATCAGTGGAGCCGATGAAGGTGACTCGCCTCGATGCCCCAGTCCTCGGCTCGAAACCAGAGGGTCAAGACTGGAGGCATCGAGGCAGACCGTTCCCTCGGCTCCAAGTCCGTGGAGCCGATGGAGAAGTCTGCCTAGGTTTTTGGCAGTCGGTTCCGACTGACTGGTCGGAGCCGGCGCTTTCTTCTTTTGAAGGAGAGGGAGAGGAAGATAAAGCCTCCTCGAAGGATGGCTTAATTAACCCTTAAGGATTAATTTGTTTTCCTCTCCTGGAGGACCCTTGATGAGAAGGCGTGACACGCTACATGATTCTTGTAGGTGCTTGGCACCTAAACAATAGACGCACGAGGAGTGGTCGTCCGTTATGGACATCTTATAACCACACCTCAAGACTTTTTAAACCGGAGGGTCTATGCTCTTTGGACATGACTAATTTAGATAACACACCTGTCTAAAGAGAAACACACCAAAACTTAACAGTTTAAGAACAAAAAAAAAACTTTATAAGTCACAATACAGTTGTACAAAAAACCACACAGAAAGAGAGAGTCAAGACCCTCTAACTTAAACGGGTACTTGACCCACAAATAAAACGCTAGAAGAGCAAGTAGCAACAGGGGAAGGCCCCTCTAACTAAAACGGGAAACCTTCCCTTGACGAAAAACACAAATTTCTCAATAGAACTGTTCAATACACACTAGTATCACAACAATAGCTGCTAAAACAGCTTTTGGGTTCAAAGCAAGCAAATTCCTGACAGGAAAAGCCTAAATAAATTAGTACTTAGCCCAGCCAAGTTGAGACCACGTCTAAGCTTGTAAGCGGCAAACGAGATCTGGGGGATTAGTGGTGGTGCATCCTGTGATAAGAAATAGCTCAGCCAATAAGTGGCCTCGCTCTATAGCATAGCGTGCCGAGTCGGAGCCGAGGGATCGGCTCAGAGCCCATCAGTACAGAATGTAGGCGAGATAGGATCACATAACATCTGTACTATGTCCTTCAAGGATGCATCTGCAGTCATCACATATGGGTAGAATACCATAGCCAATCTGGGGGTGGAGGACCTATGTAAAGGATGGTGTAGCTAAAATGCCCTGCAGGACTGCCGTAGCAAAGCCTGCTCTGGATCTGGAATATAAAGGTAAATTGTAATGCTTGGAAAATGTATGCACGGAGCTCCATGTAGCAGCTTCTAAAATGCCCTTGGTAGCCACCCCTCTTAAGAAGGCTGTGGAGGTGGCTGTGGCTCTGGTCAAATGAGGTCTAATGTTAGCTGGCACAGTTTTTCCATGAAAGGAGTAACAAAAATGAATGCAATTTCCTATCCATTTAGAAATTGTCTGTTTTGAAATTGCTTTTCCTTGTGCACTAGCAGCATATGCTACAAACAGCTGGTCAGTTTTTCTGTAACTTTTAGTTCTGTCCAAGTAGTAGCGCAGCTGTCTGTGTATGTCCAGGGTGTGCAGAAGCTTTTCCCCCTTTGTTTTGTGGATTTGGAAAGGAGGTAGGCAGGTGAATAGCTTAGACCCTGGATACCACCTTTGGCATAAATGAAGGATTATTTTATTTTTTATTCAATTTTATATTTTATTTTTATCAAAGAGACTCTGTCTTGATGAAAGATAAGAAATGGCTGCACTGCCATGAGGGCCTGAAACTCAGATACTCTTCTTGCTGAGGTTATGGCCAGAAGGAAAGCAGTCTTCCAAGACAGGAACTGTAGTTCTGCAGATGCTGCTGGTTCAAAGGGAGGCAGTGTTAGTTTTTCCAACACGAAGTTAAGGTCCCAAGTAGGCACTGGTGGATTCCTTGGAGGATTAATGTTTTTAATTCCTCTTAGAAACTGTCTTAGGAGAGGATGAGAGAAGACAGGTGGATCAGTACTGTACTCTGCTGAAATTGCTGAAGCATGAATTTTAATGGAAGAGTAAGACAGGCCATTGTGGAGCATTTCTGCCAAATATTCCGGGATATGTGCCATGTTCATAACTTTTGCATCTAGGCCCTTTGAGGTGCTCCAGGTGTGAAATCTTTTCCATTTTGCTGAGTATGCCTTTCTTGTGGAAGGCCTGCGAGCTTCCATGATGATATCCTTCACTCTCTTGGATAACTTATCCTGGTGATGAATCAAGGTATTTTCCAGGCAGTTAGTTGCAATGTTTTCAGGTTGGAATGCAGAGTTTTGTAATTGTGCTGTGTAAGGAGAAGCGGCCATTGTGGAAGAAGCCATGGTTTTGTCCGTGACATGCTCTTTAGCAATGGGTACCAGTGCTGTCTTGGCCAGTCCGGAGCTATCAGAATCACTCTTGGCTGCTCTGCCCTGATCTTCAGTAAGACCTTGGTCATTAATGGAAGAGGTGGGAATGCATACACTGTTAGAGTTCTCCAGCTGAAAGAGAGAGCGTCCACTTTCCATGCTTGTGGGTGGGTATGTCCTTGAGCAGAATTTCTTCAGCTGATGATTGTGTGGGGAGGCAAAGAGGTCTATGTCCGGTCTCCCCCATGATTGTGTTATCTGATGGAAGATGTCTGGGTGCAGCATCCATTTGTGTGCATCCATGATGTTCCTGCTTAAGCTGTCCGCCAGTATATTGTCCTTTCCTGGCACAAACTGGGATTGCAGTTCTATATTGAGTGTCAAGGAAAGTTCCCATAAATTCATTGCCAGTCTGCAAAGAGGGTAGGAATGGGTACCTCCTTGCTTGTTTATGTACCACATAACTGTGGTGTTGTCTGTCCTTATTAGCAGGTGGCCTTGATGTAGAAATAGCTTGAAGGCCTCAATTGCATGCATCACTGCCAGCATTTCCTTTTTGTTTATGTGCATGCGTAGCTCTTTTTGTGACCATAGTCCTTGAATGCACCTTCCCTCCATATGCGCTCCCCATCCGTGGTCTGAAGCGTCCGTTGTAATGGTTTGGCTGGCTATTGGTTTGCTGAAAGGCAGACCCCTGTTTGACTGGCTTGCTTGAGCCCACCACAGAAATTCCCTTTGAAGGCATGGGATGAGTGGTATCAAAGTTTCCAAGCTGTGACTGTGCTGAGTCCATAAACTCCTTAGGTACCATTGTAGTTTCCTCATATGTAGCCTTGCTTGAGGAATCAGAAGAATGCAAGAAGCCATGTAACCCAGTGCCTGCAGGATTTTCCTTGCAGTCAGCTGAGTTTGTCTTGCCAGGTTTTTGAAGTAATCCGGTAGTTGACTTTGTTTTTCTTCTGTGAGGAAAGCCATTTGGGTGGTTGTGTCTAGATTCGCACCCAGAAAATTTATTCTTTGGGATGGTACAAGTCTTGACTTGTGAATGTTGACTGTATATCCCAAGGCCTGAAGAAGATGGATGGCATAATTCAAATGTTTTACCAAAGTTTGTTGGCTGTCCGCTTGTATAAGGCAGTCGCCCAGATATGGGTATATTTGCATCCCTTGAAGTCTGCAGTGTGCAATTACTGATGCCAGGCATTTCGTGAATACTCTGGGCGCAGTAGATAAGCCAAAGTTCAATGCTGAGAACTGATAATGCTCTGAACCTGCAAGAAATCTGAGGCGTCTTCTGCAGCTTTGTCTGATAGGGACATGCAGGGATGCCTCCTTGAGGTCCAGAGTTACCAGCCAAGACCCCTTGCCCAGCATGGGAAGGAGTTGCTGTAAAGTCAGCATTTTGAATTTTGGCACAATAAGGTAAGTATTCAGTGCGGACAAGTCCAGAATGGGTCTCCATTGGTTTTCTTTTCTTGGAACAAGGAACAGTCTTGAATAAAATCCTTGTCCTTGTTCTGCAGAAGGAACCTTTTCTATTGCTCTTATTTGAAGTAGGTTTGTTATTTGTTTGAGTGCCTCTGCCCTTTGATTTGGTGGCAGGTCCGGCATGCCTTTTCTTTTCGGTAATGTGTGGAAATGGAAGCTGTAACCTTTGTCTATTATTTGTAGTGTCCATTTGTCCCTTGTAATAATGTGCCAATTTTTTGAGAATAAGGAAAGCTTTCCGCCCAAAGGTGCTTCCAATTGAGCCCTGGTTGGCGGTGTCAAAGTAAAGTCATTGAGTCTGTCCTTGTGCAGCAGTTGTAGGCCCTGCACTACCTCTCTGGTTGGGAGGCTGCCATTGACGTCCTCTGTAGGAGCCTCTAGCTTGCCCTCTACCTCTGGCATGCCTGTTCTTGCCTCTCTGAAATCTCTCTGTGTCTGGAAAGGACCAGTTCTTGGAAGGCCAATTTCTGCTGAATCTTGGTGGTTGGACTTGCATAAAATCCTTGACTGTTTGTGCAGATTTTGCCTTTTCTTCAAATTTCTTTAAGACCTCCTGAGCAGTGGAGCCAAATAACTTTTGCTTTTCCAGTGGAGCATCCAGAAGCTTTGCTTTAACATGGTCTGGCAGAGATTGTTCCTTCAGCCAAGCATGCCTACGTATGACTGCACCTGTCATAGCTGACCTACATGAAGCTTCCAATGCATCATAACCACACTGCAAGAAATGGTTGCTAACCTGTTGAGAATTATGTACCAGATCCTGAAGTGATTTGCGATCTAGGGGTTCAGGTGAAGACAGTTTTTTATGCAATTCATCTAACAAATACTCTTGGTACTGTATCATATGAAATTGACAATTTAAAGCCCTCATATACACTTTTTTACCCCATCGCTCTAAAGCCCTGGACTCCCTTTCAAAGGGGAGTGGATTTTTTGTAGTGACAGCTGCAACCCCTTTAGGGCCCTGGGAAATAGTTTCTGGATCAGCAGAGTGGGCCTTGTAAAGGAAAAGATAGGATTCCGGGACCCTGTAATACCCATCGGGTTTGGCAGGAGCTGGAGGGAGAGTGTCAGGGGTTGTGCTAGACTCAGAGTACACATCATCAATGACATTCAAAACAGGGGGAATAGCCAAAGGTCTATGCTGAGGCAAATGCAAGAAGGTCCTTAATCTCTTCCTGGAATCAGAGAATTCCTGGCTCTGCCATTGGAAATGCTCCCTCATAGTGTGCAGAGTTTCCCCAAAGGACAGCTCTTCAGGAGGGGAGGCCGAAGGGACAGATTCCTCTGCATCAGAATCCTCGTAGGCCGAAAAAACCTCCTCCTGGTAGTCCGAGAGAGTAGAGCCATCAGAGGCCTCATCTGAGGAGTGGGGATCAGAGGGCTCAACCCTGGGCCTTTTTTCTGTAGGAGGTTGAGAGCCCCTGTCCGGATGAGGCTGTGAGCCCCTAATTAATGAAATAAGGTCCTCTGCTAGACTAAGGATCTGAGAACCTGTAGTGGGTCCCTGAGGGATAACCCTGGGAGGCATAGATTTTGAGTGTTTAGCAGCTTTAGCCCTTGAGAATGCCTTAAGAATGCCTTAATAGACATGGATGCAGGAGGCCTGGCTGCACCACGTGCTGGTGTAGTTTTGTCTAAGGGAATGGTGTCGGAAGGTTCCTGGAAACCAGATTCTAATGGAGATTCAATAACCGATACAGTAGTGGCCTTTGGGGCCGAGGTTGTCGGTTGCACGGTTTCGGTGGGTTTCGGTGGACGGAAGTACCAAGGACTCGGTTTCAGCCGAGACCGAGACGCTCGCGGTAGGCCTGGCCGTGGTTTCAGCCGAAACCGCGGACCGCGTGTGTCGGTCCTTGTCCTTCCATTTCTTTATTAAATGTGAAGTCGGAGTCTCCGACGGCATACTGTAAGCAAAACTAGCCCCAAAAAATTCCTCTGCGAACTCCGCCCGACGTCTAAGAGTGCGTCGGTTGAAGGAAGCACAGGCGGAACAGGCAGAGACGTCGTGGTCTGGGCCTAGGCAAGGTAGGCAGTAAGAGTGGAAATCCTTATGAGGTATTTGTTTCCCACAAGTTAAGCAATTATTAATTTTATCTGACATCGGCTGAGGCAAGAAAAAGTCCCCAACGGGGTACTTAGCTTTTGAAGTCTTCGGTTTAGCTGAATTACAGGAGCTGGCCGACCGGCACTTGCGAACTGCTTCTGCTTCGGGCACCACGCGGCAAGAAAGACTGGGGAAGATGGCGCTGGCTGACGCTTTTATACCCCAGGCGCTCTGACGTCGGGGAAAGGGCGACATCAGCCGACGCCGGACCCAGACTTTGGAATCTGGCCGACCGAAGGGCTGCCTGAGGCAGGATAACCCATACGTGATGACTGCAGATGCATCCTTGAAGGACATCAGAGGTAGCTGAAGTAGGCCCAGGGCTAAGCAGTGGGATACTGGAGGCTGAGGGCCTGAAGGCCATGAAGGCCTGCATTAAGGACCGAGTAAATGACTGCCAGTCAGGAATTCCTTTCCGAAGAGGAAGAAAGATGTTTGGCTTTTTGTTTTCTTTTCAAAGGGGTAGCTTTGGGAGAAGGCCTAATTACAGGGGCCTTAGCTAACAGAGAAGATTCGGATTCCTGCATTCCAGACAGGTGTCCAGTGGAGCTTGGTTCCACCTCAAGTTCAGCAGCAACCGATGTCTGAGTAACCTCTGTGGATGTGCTGGCCAGTACCTCAGAAGTGGCTTCCTCAAGGGGAGCAGATGAAGTAGACAGCTCTGTCCCTCAACCTCTAAATCAGCAGCTGACACTGTGTCTGACGCCAGAGGAGCAGCGGTAGTAGGCCGTGAAAGTTTGACCTTTTTTTATGGTGGCTCCACCTAGGTGGCTGACTCGGGATCCATCCTAAGCACTAACTAAGTCTCTGCTTTTCCAGGTATAGATTAAGAGTGGCTAGACAGCTTCTAGGAGGTTTTGGGACAAAGGATTGACAAATGGTGCAGGATGTGCAGTCGTGTTCCCGGACTAAACAGAAAATGCAATGGTCATGGGCGTCCTTATGCAGAATTTGATGTCCACATCGGCATTTACCCTTCTTAGCGGACATCGGCTAAGAAGAAAACAGCTAACTAAGCTCGAGCAATAACAAATTTTAAGAATTCCCCAACAGGGTACTTAGCTTTAGACGTCTTGATAGAGAAGCGATGCGATCGATCTGATGTTCGAGTGCGGCAGAAAAGTTCTGAGGTCTGTGCATGCAGACGTCATATTTAAGGCTCCTGGTTTACGGCCCTGCATGTGACATCCCATGCAAGAACAGCAACCAGGCTTAAGCTTTTATATAAGAGCCGACATTCGGGACGCTTGAGGCGGAGAATCCCACAGTAAGAATACTGCAACATGTGACTAGAAAGACATATGGACATTCTCCTAAAAACTCAATCTAGAGCCCTGCTTTCACCATGCTTGGGGATTTGTGGTGAACCTAGACACTAACTTTAAATCTTTCACTGCACTGACAGACACCACTGGATCTTGGGCCCTTTTATTTCTTTATTTTAAACATTAAAATCTATAACACTGATCAGTATTTTTCTGGGGTAAGCGGCTGGGAGACAATTTTTAGAGAAGTACCTTCAAATATATATAAAGGTCTAATTTACACTGTATGGCAACAGGCAAGGGTTTTCACTGTCCAAATATTCCTGATACTTTGCATGAGAAATCCAAGAATTCCTTGAGGCCCTACTTAACATGTTCCCTCAAGAGATGTGTTTTACCCAAAGGAGACATCCTGCAGTGGGGAGCTAACTGAACCAATGTCCTAATATAAAGTGTTGCAATCTAAAGTGACATACAAAAAAACAGTCCTCTTATCCACAAGGAAAGATTCAGACAAAGCTGGGAAGGAATTCTTTTTAGCAGGCAAGACAAGCCCTAAGCGATGACAGAGGTGGAGGGCTTGGATGTTTGTTGGTGGAAGGGGTTTAACTTGTTGCCATACCACCATGTACTCTTCTGCAAATCTTTTATTCAGTCAAAAAATACTCCACAGACAAGGCAGGTGCCACCAGAGAAACATCACTTACTGTGGACTACATCACAGATGACCCAACTCTCTCTCTCTTTCAAAACATCCAAAACTGAAAGAACCTTGACAGGAATTGCTAAATGCTCTACCAAAATGGCAGGAATCTCCTGGGTAGAAAAGAGTCCTTTGAAGGTTTTGCACTGGACTGATAGTTTATCCTGTAGATTCCTGTAAAATCACATGCAAACAGCACAGTATATGAAGCTATGTTTGCCCTGGAAGTAGGAATCCCACCATCCATCTCCAAAGCAGCAAAGAGTGACACATATATCACAACTTTGGGTATTGGGGACCAGGGTAGTCAAAGCTTTGCCTCTCTAGACAGATGCATTCAGGCCCATCTTGGGTTGCGGGCTAACAAAAAAAAGCATGCACCCTCTGCCTACAGTGTGTTTAACAATTAATCTTGGGGTTTTCCAACTACATACAAAATCTTCTTTCCTCCGAGAACCCTGTATGCTTCTACTAACATTTGTCTGGCTGAGGAGGGGCATTCATGGCTCAGTGCAAGGAGTTTCTTATGCTCTAGAAAGGCCAACAGATGCTGAAAAACACAAAGAAGGCTATTGTAAGTAAACATTTTGCTAAAATGCTACTGAAAGAATTCCAGTTGTGTAGATGGCTAACCAAAACTAAAGATGTTATGAAGTGTGGTCACTGTTGCAGTCATGACATCTATGGATTTTTAACACTGACAGAAGTCCAACATTCACCTTTCACAGTTGAGAACCCTTCCAGCATTATCACCTTTCCTCAGATATCTTCATGTATCTAGTACACAAGTAACATCTGTGTGTACCACCTCTGTTTTTTTCCTGGCTCCAAACAGGCCACATGTCAACAGTCTGCTAGCTTGGTTTACCTACGGGTATAGCCTGAAGAGAATCTGAACACTCCTTGTGGAACCCTGGATAAGTACAAAAGGGGAGTCTAGCACAGAAGTGAAGGAGGAAGGAGGTAAATGGTAACCCATTACGGCCTCATGGTCTCTCTGCAGCCGAGGTAAAAAAGGAACAGGACTTCAACAAAAATCACTCAACACCTACGATTATAGTACACTGGCTACACACCTATGCTTTTCATGCATCACTTTCAGTCATTACTTGTAGGGAAGATTCCCAAACTCTTCCAACCACAATAACAGTTGGCTTACTGCATGGATCAGTACTGAAGGATACCATTCAGGATAGAAGACATGAAAGCAAATCCACTCCTAGCCCTAAATACCATGTGAGAAAGTGGAGGCAAATCCAGCTCTCTCTCTACTTATTACGTGAAGCCTATAACATTTATAAATGCCATGCTGCTTCTACAATGTCATGAGCACTAACCCCTTTCAGGAAGGCCACAGTAGTGGTAAAACCCTTAGATGAATGGGGTTTGACCTTTTCTAGCAAGGACTTGCCAATGGTTTTATCCAGATGATAATGCAGAGTTCTAGCCACCTTTAAAGTGTTTTGTCATTATTAATCTCTGCTTGACTTCAGCAAAGGGAAACGGTCTATCCAATTTTCTGAATTCTATCTAGGCAGTAGTCTGTATATCCAGGATACACACAATCCTTTCACTCTTATTCTGAAAATTAAGGAAAAAAGTAAGTAGGTGTTAGTACACAGACTCACCTGTCTGTATGGAACTGCAGAACAGGTTCTTTGTATGCAAGGGTTTATAGTTCAGAAACCCTCTTAGCGGCTATGAAGGCTACCAGTAATCATTTTCCAGGGAAGGGATTTGAACAGTGCATTAGCCAGTTCAGAAGATGGTGCAGTCACAGTTTTTCTAACATAAATTCCTTGCAAGGGCCAATTTCTTCCTAAGAAGCATCAGATGGCATCTGCCCTTCATGAACTGCCTTACAGGATGTCCGGGCACCAGAATGGGGTTAAAATTCACACAGAAATCAAAAATAGCAAGGAGATGTACCTTCATAGATGCACAGCCTAAACAGAATGAAGAGAATGGCTTAGATGAATGAGAACCAAAGGCACATCTGCTCACTGCGGGTACTGGCTCCTCTTCTGGCACCACAGGAATAATCTTCTCCCTTTAGCTAGCTATGGTTTCCTTTTATTTGGCCTTCTAGTTTCCATAATGAATTCAAACACATCCTCAAAAAACAGGTGGCCAAAGGGTTGCAGTGCCATAAGTCCTAAGCTGCTAGTCTGAATGTTAACTGATTAGGGTGTACTCAGGGTTCCAGCATTGCATCAGAAGGTTCACATATGCTGAAGAAGCAGTAAAGATCTTTCCCTAACCATATGAATCATATGAGATAACCGTCACCAGAGCCAATCAGGATAATTTTTGGCCTCTACTGCTTCAATTTTTAAATGACACAGGGGAGTAAAGGTACATGAAGGAAAAAAAGGTACATGAAGGAAAAAAAAATGTCCAATCTAAGAAGAATGATTCCACTGAGTGTCATCTGTCTGCCTGGGAGGAGTGCTTTCAGTATAGTCACCAAGGTCATAGATGGATGGGTAACCACTGGAGATTTGGTAGCCTGGAGGGAATCCCTGGAATCTGCCTTTAAGTTGCAGATGTCTTCCTTAAAAATAATCAGGGCTAAAGGGAATTCTGCTGTCCCCAAGTCAATAAATTAGTCGTCATCATAGCTCTCAACCAATCAGGGACAAATTTCAACAGAATCAGGGACAAACTGAGAAATAATCAGGGACACAAAATATCGGTGCTATTAACTTGAGGCACTGACAGATTAAGATAACGTGAGTTAATATGCATTTTCTGAAGTAAAAGAAGTCTATTTCTCTAATTACGGTCATCATTTACTAAGTGTAATTTAATACTTTTTCTCCAAAAGGTCACCACTTTTAGGAGGGATTAAGAGAGACAAAGCTAAAAACTGAGTCAAAATCAGGGACAACTGACTCGTCATTTTTCTGGGGAAGACATCTGGTAAAATAGTTTTGTACACTTACCATAAATGTAGATGTTAGAGTGTATTCACTGTTGCAGTCATTACACTTGGGTAAGCTGCTAGCAGGTTGCCCTCAGTCGGCCTGATTAACAAAATCTTGGGTCCTGCTTCAGTTGCTGTCCCTTCTTCCGTGATGTCAGGTCGTCAGGGGTATAAAACATGCAGCAGACGCCATTACATTAGTTTTTCTTGCCCCAGATGTCAGGTGCCCCCCAAATGAGGAGCAAATAAAATTAAAAACACAAAAAATATACCTCCAACCAAAAGCAAATACACCAAAAGGGCTTTTAAGCATAGTGAGAGAAAGGAGAGGTATAGCCAGAGAAAAACGGGGGGCTGGTGGGAGGGTAACCAGGACTGCAACAGTGAATACACTCGAACATCTACATTTATGGTACGTGTACACAACTGTACTATGTTCTTCATGTTTCACTGTTGCAGTCACTACATTTGGGTAGATTCCCAAAGCTATGGTTGAGTGGACGGAATTATACAGCATTAGGACCAGCTATAAAGCCCTGCAGGACAGCCGTGGCAAAGCCAGTTCTGGATTTAGAGAAAAGTGGTAAATGGTAAAGTTTGGTGACAGTATGAACTGAGCTCCAGGTAGCAGCTTCTAGAATGTCCCTGGTAGGAACACCTCTGAGAAAGGCTGCTGAAGTAGATGCAGCTCTGGTGGAATGGGATCTGATCCCCTGGGGGATAGTTTTACCATGGTGCATATAGCAGAAACGAACACAATGGCTTATCCATTTGGAAATAGTTTGCTTTGAAATAGCCTTTCCCTCTGCCCTGGCAGCAAATGCCACCAGCAGTTATTCAGATTTTGTCCTCTACGTAAAATCTAAGTTGTCTTGTGTACATCCAATGAATGCAGAATCCGCTCCCCCTTGTTCTGTGCATTGTGAAAGAAAGTTGGCAAATGAATGGTCTGATTAAGAGCAACACTGGATACCACCTTAGGCATGAAGGTTGGATTGGTCCGGAGAGATACCCTGTGTCTGCATGGAAAATGCTGAAAGGCTCCACTGCCATAAGAGCCTGTAATTCGGAAATCCTTCTAGCTGAAGTGATTGCTAAAAGGAAAGCGGTTTTCCAGGAGAGAAATTTTAAGTCTGCAGTAGCAGCTGGCTCGAAAGGAGGGACAGTGAGCTTTTCCAATACAAAACTGAGGTCCCAAGCAGGGGTTGGAGCTCTCCTGGGTGGTCTTAAGTTTTTGGCCACTCTGAGATACTGGTTTAGCAGAGGATAAGAGAAGAGGGGAGGTTCTGTGCTGTAATGAGCTGAAATGGCCGAGGCATGGATTTGTATGGAAGAAAAGGTCAGGCCCTTGTGAAGCATCTCAGTTAAGTATTGTAAAATCTGAGGAAAGTTGGGCACTGCTGGGCTTATCCCTTGAGACTGACTCTAGGCACAGAATCTTTTCCATTTGTCAGCATAAGATTTTCTATTACTAGGCCTTCTCGTCTCCAAAATGACATCAGTCACAGGTTTGCTGAGGGATGCTAAGGGTGAATTTAGGTGATAAGCAAGATTCAAAGTTTGGAGCCGAGTGTGCAGAATTTGGTTGTTCTGCTGAGACAGTAAGTAAGGTGTCTGAGGCAGGTGCCACGGTGGAAGGTGTGACACATTGCACAGGAGTGGGTACCAGTGTTGACGAGGCCAGTCTGGAGCAATCAAAATCATTTTTGGTTTGTCCTGTTTGACTTTTAGTAGAATTTTGGAGAGCAGAGGAGGAAAGGCATAGACTGATAGGTTTTTCCAGCTGAAGGACAGCGCATCCATTTTCCAGGCTTTTTTGTGATGAGTTCTTGTGCAAAATTTGTCCAACTGATAGTTCTGGGGTGAGGCAAAAAGATCTGTGTCTGGGCTCCCCCATTTGCGTGTCAACATGTTGAAAATCCGTGGTTCCAGTTTCCATTTGTGTGGTTCCATGAGATTTTTGCTTAGTTCGTCTGCCAGAGTATTCAGCTTTCCTGGCAGGAATTGAGCATGTAGCTGTACTTGAAAGGTCAAGGCCGTGTTCCACAATGCCATGGCTAGTCTGCAAAGGGGGTAGGAGTGTGTACCCCCCTGCTTGTTTATGTACCACATAACCGTGGTGCTGTTTTGTCTTTATCATTAGTTGTCCTGGATGAAGGTAGTCCTTGAAGGCTGTCCATGCATTCTGTACAGCTAGCATTTCATTTTGATTGATATGAAGGTGCATTTGATTTGGGCTCCATTTGCCCTGAATGCACTTCCCTGCCAGATGTGCCCCCCAAGCATAGTCTGATGAGTCTGTAGTTAGGGTTTGGGTGGCAGGGGGTGGTGTGAATGGCAGTCCCTTGTTTTGGTGGCAGGCCTATGCCCACCACAGGAACTCTAGTTGCAGGCAAGGTATGATAGGAATCATTGTTTCCAGGCTTTGACAATGCTGACTCTATAGACTAAGTACCATTGAAGTTTCCTCATATGCAGTCTTGCATATGGAATTAGAAGAATCCAGGAGGCCATGAACCCCAAGGCTTGCAGTATTTGCCTTGCAGAAAGCAGGGTTTTTGTGGCCACCTGTTTGAAGTAAGTCACCAAATGAATTTGCTTCTCTGGCGTAAGGAAAGCCATCTGGGCAGTTGTATTCAAGCTTGCACCCAGGAATTTATTTTTTTGAGAGGGCACTAGTTGTGATTTCTTTTAGTTTACAGTGTACCCCAGACAAGTTAGAACCCTTTTTACAAACGCCAGATGGTTTAGAAGAGTGTCCTTGTTTTCCGCCTAAATTAGACAACTGTCCAGGTATGGATATATTTGAATATTTCTTTGCCTGCAAAATGCAATTACTAGAGCCAGGCACTTTGTAAAGACCCTGGGCGCAGTAGATAAGCCAAAGGGCAGTGCAGAGAACTGGTAATGCAAGTAGCCTGCTTTAAAGCGGAGGTATCTTCTGCAAGATTCCCTGATTGGGATATGCAGGCAAGCCTCTTTTAAATCTAGAGTTGCCAACCAGGCATCTTTGCTTAGCATAGGAAGTAATTGGTGAAGAGTCAGCATATTGAATTTTGGAATGTCCAGAAAGGTGTTTAGAGTAAATAAGTCCAGAATTGGACGCCATGATTTGTCTTCTCTGGGTACCAGGAAAAGTCTGGAATAGAAACCTTGTCTCTTTTCCTCTTCTGGTACTGGTTGAATAGCCCCTATGCTCATGAGGGAAAGTACTTGTTTCTGGACCTCTGCCCACTGATTTGGGGGCAAATCTGGCCATCCGTTTGGAATTGGCAATGTGTGGAAATGAAATCTGTATCCCTGGGATACTACATTTAAAACCCATTTGTCCTGGATTATAAGTTGCCAGTTTCTTGCATGAAGAGAACAGTTTTCCCCCCAAAGGGGTGGCTAAAAGGTAAGTGCTTGGTAAGTGGAAATGGAAGTCATTGAGACTGCGTACCATAGGGAGGTGTCTTGTTGTTTCCAGATTTGGAAGAGGAGGCACCCCATTGTTTTGCTCTGAAAGTCCCTTGTGACTGAAACCTGGAGCCTTTGGAATGTCTGGGTTTGACTTGAGTGGCTCTCGAAGGAACTGGAAAGGAGCAGTTCTTAGTAGACCAGTGCCTACTACATCTTGGAGGTTGCACTTGTAAGAAAACTTTCACAGTTTGCATAGATTTAGCTTTATCTTCCACCTTTTTTAAAACTTCTTCAGCCTTACCACCAAAGAGACAGTCCTGTTGTAAAGAAGCATCCAACAATTTTGCTTTAACATGATCAGGCAGATTTTGCTCTTTGAGCCAAGCATGCCTTCTTAGCAGAGACCCAGTTACAGCAGCCCTGCAAGAGGCCTCCAAAGAATCAAAACCGCACTGCAAAGTATGTTTTCCAACTTGTTCAGCTGAATGCAATAAATCCTGTAAATCTTTGTTTTCCACAATCAGAAATGATCATTTTCTGTTTAAGCAGTCCCATGATATGGTGTTGATATTTAAATATAAAGGTTTAAAACCCTAAAGCCCAAAGGTGCGAAGTTTTCTTTCCCCCTTTGGGGTTTGGCTTAAGAAGGGTTTTTGGTTTTAAAACCAATCCCTTGGGCCTGGAAAAATTTTTAGGATCCTGCAAAAGGTTTTTAAAAAGGTTTGAAAAAACCCTATTCCCGTTTTCGGGCAAGGGAAAAAGGGCCAACTGTTCAAAAACTCAAAATGTCTAGAACAGGGGGCAAAGGCTGTTGGGAGGGAAAAAAAACCCCTCTTTTAATCTTTGCTTTTTGGAAAACCCTTAAAAGGTATGAAAGGTTTCAAAAAAAAATTCAGGGGAAAAAGGTTTGTAAATCCCAAATGAAAAATCCTTTCAGAAGAAACAGAAAATAAATCCTGTAGAAGTTCAAAAACAAAATTTTAGGCTCTTAGAAGGGGTTTTGGGCCCCCTATTAAAATTAAATTTCAGCCATTTTACTTTGTTTTTACATGGGCCAAATTTAAGGGGGGGTTTTTAAACCCGTTTTGGTTTAAAAAGAAGGGGGAAAAAAACTTTTAGGCCCGTAAAATGGTGCAACATTGGTAAAATCAAGGGGAGCTCCAGGTTCCCGTTGAGTCTGGGGGATACCCAAAAAATTTGGGGCGGGCCCTTGTTTTTAGGGTTAAAAATGGATCGTTTCCCCTGGTGGGCTTTGGAAAACCTTCCTCCTGTCCTTTTACTTTGGCAAAATTTTTGAAAGTAGTCCCCAATTTACCGATGTTTGGTAATTTTGGGATTTTTTAGGGGGTTAAAAAAGGGGAAAGGAATTGGTTTAAGCACCGGGAAAAAAGCAAATTTGTCCCAGGTTAGGGAAAAAAAAATTAAAATGAAAAATTTTTAAAGGGCTTTCCCCAAAAAAGGAATTTTAATTTTAATGGTAAGGACAAGAAAAGTTTCAAAATGGGGTTTCCCAAAATTGAAAATTTTAAATGAAAATGAAAAAAAGGGTGGGAGGCATGAATCTTTGGGCCCCAAATGGGGCTGGTAATGGTGGGGGGGGGGATGTTTTCCCTTTGGAAATGAACCTTTATTTTTCTGAAAAGGGGCCAAAAAGCCCAAAATTTTTTTCAGGGTTTTGGGGGTTTTCAAGTAAAAATTAATTGTGCAAAAACCCTCCGGGGCAGAAGGGGGTTGGTAAGGGATTGAGGCCAAATGGTACCCCTGTGGGGTGGTCTGGGGGCCCCTTGGGTGGGGTTTTCCTGGTGTTTTTTGGGAAGAGCAAAAAGGGGGTTCCCAAAAAAGGTTTTTTAAATGGGGTCCCCTTTCCCAAAAAAGGGAAAAGGTGGGAGTTTTCTAAAAGGTTTTTGGGGGGCAAAGGGCCTCTGTTTCCCCCCGGGGAGAAAGGAGGTTCCTTTTTTTTGGGTTAGGGGAAAGAAGGTTGGCCCTGAAAAATTTTGTTTGGGAAATTTGGAAACCTTGGGCTAAAGGTGGTTAGGCCGGGAAACCTGAGATGGTAAGAAGGGTTCCACAAACCCTTTTGGGGGTTGTAATAGCACCCCGGAAGGTTAGGTAGGGTGTAGAATTTTCCTCCTTTTAAGGAGGGAAAGGGGAAAGGGGTGAAGTTTTTTTTAAAAATTTTAAGGTTTTGGGGGGGGTGGGTCCCTTGGGGTTAAAAAATTTTGCCCCCGGAACTGTTGAAAAGGTAGAAAATGACTTTGGGTTTTAAAGGCCCGAGAATGGCAAAAGATTTTGGAAAGGGGCCCTTTAGGCTTGCTGGAAAATAGAATTGGGGGGCCCCTTTTTTTCCCTAAACCAGGGTTTTTTCTTTTAATAATTTCCCGGGTTGGCCTTGGGGTTAAGATTTTCACAACCTTTTCTGAGGGTTTTCTGGGATTTCCCAAGGTTTCCAGGCTTTTAGGGGGGGAATTGATTTAAATTTTTGTCCCCCCGGAAACCATGAGGGTTTGGGAATCCTGCCCTTCCCCTGGGGAATCACCCCCCCCCCCCCCCCCCCCCCCCCCCCCCCCCCCCCCAAATTTTTGCCAAGTTTTTAAAATTTGGGGTTTAAAATTTTTTTGCCCGGGGAGATGCCCCAAGGGCAAAGCCAGGGAAACTTTTTTTTGAAATTTTCTGGGTGCAGGGGAAAAGGGGGGTTTTTAAGGGCATCCCCCTTTCCCAAAGCTTGCTGTGAGGGTTCGGGTGCAAATTTGCTCAACTGGTGGTTCTCGGGGGAGGCAAAGGCCACCTCTGTCCCCACCTCTGGATCAGAAGTTGAAGGTTCCAATTTCCACTGTGTGGGTCTGAGATTTCTGCTTAAGCCCCTGCCAGTAAATTTTTGTTTGCCTGGCAGGAATTGAGTTTTAGATGCATTTGGTTGCTCAAGGCTGTGTTCCACAGGCCATGGCTAACCTGCAGAGTGGGAAAGCCCCCCTGCCTGTTTATGTACCACATAACTGTGGTGTTGTCTTTTTTTATAAGCAGTTGTCCTGGAAGGATTAGGATTTGAAGGCTGAGCATTCTGTACAGCTAGCATCTTTTTTGATTGATGTGCAGGAGATTTTGCTGGGCCCCAGGGGCCCTGAATGCATTTGCCTGATGTCTGGTTTTGGGGGGGGGTTGAGTGAAAGCAGTCCCTTGTTGTGGTTGCATGCTTCTGCCCACCAAAGGAACTCTGCCCTTAGACAAGGTATGTGGAATGACTGTTTAGGTCCTGAGAATGGGCACCAAAGACTTTTTGTACCATTGAAGTTTCCTCATATGCAGTCTTGCATATGGAATTAGAGAATACATGAGGCCATGAACCCTAGGGCTTGCAGTTTTTTTCTTGCAGATAGCTGGGTTCTGGTGGCCATTTTTGAAGTAGTTTGTCAGAAGACCTTTTTTTCTGAGTGAGAATGCCATCTGGGAAGTTGTGCCCAAGCTTGCTCCCAGGAATACAATCTTTGACTGGGCACCAGTTGTGATTTCATTGATGGTTACCCCAATGAAAGAAAGGCTTTTACAAATGCCAGGTGCTGAAGTAGCAATTCCTGACTGTCCGCCTGAATCAGGCAATCGTCCAAGTAGGGGAAAATTTGGATATTTTCTGCCTGCAGTATGCAATGGCTGGAGCCAGGCACTTTGTGAATACTCGGGGGCAGTAGATAAGCCAAAGGGAAGTGCAGAGAACTGATGTGCATGAGCCTGCCCTGAAGGGGGAAAATTTCCCGCAAGATTTCCCTTTGGGATGTGCAGTAAGCTTCTTTAAGTCTAGGGGGTTTAAACCCGGCCCTTTTACATAGGGAGAAGCTGTTGCAGGGTAAGCATTTGAATTTTGGGACCACCAAAAAGGTGTTGAGTTGATAGATCCATTGGGCCCCAAGAGCCTTTTTCTGGGCACCAGGAAAAGTCGGGGTAGAAACCCTCCCCCTTTCTACTGGAACAGGTTGAATAGCTCTGAATGAGCGGGGAAAGTACTTGCTTTGAGCCTCTGCCCACTGGTTTGGAGGAAGGTCGGGAAAACCCCCTTGGGTTGGCAGTGTGGAAGTAGAATCTGTACCCTGGGATACAATGTTTGGGACCCATCTGTCCTGAGTAAGGGAAAATTTTTTTGCATGAAGGGCAATTTTTCCTCCTAGGGCACAAGAAATTGGGCAGGGCTGGGAAGGATAACGAAAAGTCATTGTGAATTTTTTCCAAAAGGGGGGGCTTACCACCCCCTTTTTTGAGGTGGGGGCACTCCATTGTTTAGATCTCTAACCCTGAGACTGTAGTCGGGGTGGTTTTTCCCCCTGGGTTTGGCTGAAAAGGCCGGGAAAGGGGGCTGGAAAGGACCAGTTTTTGAAGGCCAATGCCTACTGAATCTAGGGGGTTGCACTTGTAAAATTCTTTAACAGTTTGCATAGATTTAGCTTTTCTTCCATCTTTTAAGAACCTCTTCGGGGGCCCAAAATGTCCTTTTTTAAAAAGGGGTTCTAGAAATTTTGGGATTTGACATGATCTGGCAAGGTTTGTTCCTTCAAACATGCCTTCTCAGCAGACCCATGCAGCCCTGCAAGATGCTTCTAGGGCATCAAAGCCACACTGCAAAGTATGTTACTAACTTGGTTTGCAGAATGCATTACTCTTGTAAATCTTTATTTTCTGCACAATCGGGAATCACCATTTTTGTTTAATTAGTTCCATAATATGCTGCTGGTACTTCAACATGTGAAACTGGCAATTCAATGCCCTGATGGCAAAGTTGCAGAGGTATATACCTTCCCCCATTTTCTAAAGCTCTGGAATCCCTGTCTGAAGGGGTAGGATTTTTTTGTAGTAGCCTTAATACCTTTAGGTCCCAAATGGTCTCTGGACCCAGGGGGATTCTTAAAAAAATTTTTGGGGAATCAGGTACTCTGTAGTACCTGTCAGGTTTGGGGGGGGTAAGACTGGATTCCAAAAAAACATCATCTCAACATCCAGGACAGGGGTTATGGGGCCTGTGCTGAGGCAACTCTAAAATTCTGAGTCTTTTTTTGGACTGAGGTAGCCCTGGCATTCCCATGGAAATGCTCTAAAAATGAAAGGTTTCACCAAAGAAAATCCTCTGGGGGGGGAAGGGGAATGGATTCCTCTGCATCGAATCCTCATAGGAAAAGGGGCATGTCCTAATCAGAAGGGTCAGAGTCATCGGACTCCTGGTCTGTAGAATCAGAAGAAAATCCTTTGTCTCTTAGCAGGGGAAGGCTGGTTTCCCTAATTAAATAAGGTCTTCAGCCATTCTAAGCATTTGTTTTGTGGCATGGGAGCTTGAGCATTTTTTCTGTTTTCTAGGGTGTACTCTGGGCCTAGAAACTCGTAGTTTTAGCAAAAAAGAAAGTTGGTTTAATTGAACATGGTAGGTGGAATACCCCCTCAGAAGCGGTGCCTGCACAGCAGCTCTGGACCCATCCAAGGTAGAGACATCCACAGGTTCCATAGTCAAGAAGCATCTGCATACCAACTGAATGGGTCTCAGCAGGGCCTGCGAAGTAAAGGGGCATCAGGGGCTGCAAAGGCACCTACTGAGTACGGCGGACGGGGCCCTTGGAAGTTGTTGCAGTTTTGGACCTATGGGGCTGTTTTGTCTTTATCTTACATTTTTGAAGATCGGTGTGGATTTTAAATTTAAATAAAGGAAGAAAAGAATTTAGGAAAAAAATAGCCCGAACGAATGGTTGGGGATTAAGGCACAAAAAGACAGCGGGGGGTGGTCTGGGCCTAAACAGGTGAAGTAAAAATGAAAATCTCTTTAGGGATTTGCTTTCCCCGGCAAGACAATTGTTAACTTTTTTTTGACATCGGTTAAAAAAAAAAGGATCCCCAATAAGCTTTAGAAGACTTCAGGATTCAAAAAAAATGAAAAATTTTAGGCAGCATCCCGGGACTTAAACCCCCTTGGCTTGGGAAAAAAGACTTTTGGTTGCCTGTTTTATCCCCACCCCCGATGTCATGGGAAGGAAACATGACCCAGAAATCCTAAGACTCTGGTATTGGACTTTAGGGCTACCTGCAGGCAGATAACCAAAGAGTGATGACAGCAACATTGAAACGTGAAGAACATCTGATGTTATGAGACTATACACTAGAAAGTTGAATTTATCAGTCTTAAATACTAGGGAGGGTACATTATTAATCCCCAAAAAAGCAGAAAAAGCCTCTTTAACCCCTCCCTGAAAAAAAAATTTCTTTTTTGATCTTGTAGAAATTTATAGTCCAATTCCAAGAAGGAAAACCTTTCTCAAGATGATGTAAACTTTGGATGCAAATGGCAAAACTTTTTTAAACCATAAAGGAAAAGAGTTGTGATTGTTAACCAGACTGACCACACAAGTAGGATTTTTGAGATGCTACAGGATGAAATGACCAAACAAAAGCAAAGCACGAAAAACTGGTGAGAAAATATCAAGAGACTCAAAAAATAAAATTTTTCCCAAAATTTTAAACAAAAATTTTTACTGAAATAAACAGAAGCTTCTTCAGAAAGAAAAAATTTGAATGGTTTTTAAAAATAAAAGAGGGGGTCAAAGACATCACTTAAAAAAAAATTTAGAGTAAACAAACAAACAAACATTGAAACATGCATTCAAAGTTACAAATATTTAAAAATTTTTTAAAAAAAAAATCATTTTATAAAATCCAAAACACTATTGGAAACAATTCAGCTAACCTTTCTTTTAAAATTTTTGTTTTTCAAAACTTTTTTATAAAACTTAGTCAAAAGTCTAAATTTTCTCATGTAACTTTTCTTTCAATCAGCAGAGAAATTCAATTCTGATTCAAACCCCTTGAAGGGCCCAATTTAATCTGCCCTCAAGTTCTTTTTTAAGAAGAGAGGAACAGGTACACCCCTAAACCCAGGGGGAAGATGATCAATACCCATAAAATGAAAGTTATGGCCAGGGTTGTGGACAATATGTTTGGCTACATTCTAATTTTTTTATTCCTGATGGCATAGGAATGTTGGTAAATTTTCACGTTTTTGATCCGTTTACCTAAGAATGCCCTACAGGAACTACACAAAACATATAAACAACAGATCTAGTTTCCCAAATTTATCCTTGATGGATCAAATATCTTTCGGACAATAAATGATTGTCCGCTTTTGACACCAAAAACTACCACATGTAAAAGACCCTTTATGTCTGCAGAGCGAATTAGAGTCTGGATTGTTTTGCATAAGTTCCTTCAAGTTGTTACCTCTTCTATAAACCAATTTTGGCCAAGACCCCAATTTACTAACAAGGAGTCAAAAAAAAAATGCCAGTTTTACAAATGATGTCCAGATATGCCTCGATTTATTAAAAGAAAGAAGCTTGTTTACCCATTAGAGGGGACGAGGCTACTATCCATTGGCTCACAAGGCTCTACCATGTTGGAAAAGGTGGAACTAGTAACCACAACATCTGTTGATTCCAGGGGGGGGTTTTAAAAAAAAA
>NC_056728.1:1840178703-1840198703 GCF_019279795.1 Protopterus annectens
TGAAGGTAGTCCTTGAAGGCTGTCAGTGCATTCTGTACAGCTAGCATTTCATTTTGATTGATATGAAGGTGCATTTGATTTGGGCTCCATTTGCCCTGAATGCACTTCCCTGCCAGATGTGCCCCGCAAGCATAGTCTGATGCGTCTGTAGTTAGGGTTTGGGCGGCAGGGGGTGGTGTGAATGGCAGTCCCTTGTTTTGGTGACAGGCCTATGCCCACCATAGGAACTCTAGTTGCAGGCAAGGTATGATAGGAATCATTGTTTCCAGGCTTTGACAATGCTGACTCTATAGACTCAGTACCACTGAAGTTTCCTCATATGCAGTCTTGCATATGGAATTAGAAGAATCCAGGAGGCCATGAATCCCAAGGCTTGCAGTATTTGCCTTGCAGAAAGCAGGGTTTTTGTGGCCACCTGTTTGAAGTAAGTCACCAAATGAATTTGCTTCTCTGGCGTAAGGAAAGCCATCTGGGCAGTTGTATTCAAGCTTGCACCCAGGAATGTAATTTTTTGAGAGGGCACTAGTTGTGATTTCTTTTAGTTTACAGTGTACCCCAGACAAGTTTGAACCCTTTTTACAAACGCAAGATGGTTTAGAAGAGTGTCCTTGTTTTCCGCCTGAATTAGACAATCGTCCGGGTATGGATATATTTGAATATTTCTTTGCCTGCAAAATGCAATTACTAGAGCCAGGCACTTTGTAAAGACCCTGGGCGCAGTAGATAAGCCAAAGGGCAGTGCAGAGAACTGGTAATGCAAGTAGCCTGCTTTAAAGCGGAGGTATCTTCTGCAAGATTCCCTGATTGGGATATGCAGGCAAGCCTCTTTTAAATCTAGAGTTGCCAACCAGGCATCTTTGCTTAGCATAGGAAGTAACTGGTGAAGAGTCAGCATATTGAATTTTGGAATGTCCAGAAAGGTGTTTAGAGTAAATAAGTCCAGAATTGGACGCCATGATTTGTCTTCTCTGGGTACCAGGAAAAGTCTGGAATAGAAACCTTGTCCCTTTTCCTCTTCTGGTACTGGTTGAATAGCCCCTATGCTCATGAGGGAAAGTACTTGTTTCTGGACCTCTGCCCACTGATTTGGGGGCAAATCTGGCCATCCGTTTGGAATTGGCAACATGTGGAAATGAAATCTGTATCCCTGGGATACTACATTTAAAACCCATTTGTCCTGGGTTATAAGTTGCCAGTTTCTTGCATGAAGAGAACAGTTTTCCCCCCAAAGGGGTGGCTAAAAGGTAAGTGCTTGGTAAGTGGAAATGGAAGTCATTGAGACTGCGTACCATAGGGAGGTGTCTTGTTGTTTCCAGATTTGGGAGAGGAGGCACCCCATTGTTTTGCTCTGAAAGTCCCTTGTGACTGAAACCTGGAGCCTTTGGAATGTCTGGGTTTGACTTGAGTGGCTCTCGAAGGAACTGGAAAGGACCAGTTCTTAGTAGACCAGTGCCTACTAAATCTTGGAGGTTGCACTTGTAAGAAAACTTTCACAGTTTGCATAGATTTAGCTTTATCTTCCACCTTTTTTAAAACTTCTTCAGCCTTATTACCAAAGAGACGGTCCTGCTGTAAAGGAGCATCCAACAATTTTGCTTTAACATGATCAGGCAGATTTTGCTCTTTGAGCCAAGCATGCCTTCTTAGCAGAGACCCAGTTACAGCAGCCCTGCAAGAGGCCTCCAAAGAATCAAAACCGCACTGCAAAGTATGTTTTCCAACTTGTTCAGGTGAATGCAATAAATCCTGTAAATCTTTGTTTTCCACAATCAGAAATGATCATTTTCTGTTTAAGCAGTCCCATGATATGGTGTTGATATTTTAGCATATGAAATTGACAGTTTAAAGCCCCGATTGCCAAGGTTGCATACGTGTAAACCTTCTTACCCCATCTATCCAGTGCCCTGGAATCTCTATCAGAAGGGGTAGGATTTTTAGCAGTAGAAGCCTTAATGCCCTTGGGACCCTGAGAAATGGTTTTAGTATCTGCAACAAGATTTTTGAAAAGGAATTTGTGGGAGTCAGGAACCCTGTAGTATCGGTCTGGCTTAACAAGGAGCCGGAGGCAGATAATCAGGAGCCATACTAGATTCTGAGAAAACGTGATCAACAATGTCTAGAACAGGAGGTAAAGCCAAAGGCCTAAACTGAGGAAGAAGAAAATCCTTCAGTCTCTTTTTAGACTCCGAGAAATCCTGATTTTCCCAGTGGAAATGTTCCCTTAAGGTATGTAAAGTTTCCCCAAAAGAAAACTCCTCAGGGGAGAAGCAGAAAGAATGGAATCTTCTACATCAGAGTCCTCATAAGTAGGTATACACAATTCCTTTTCATTAGAAGAGTCAGAAAAAATAGAATCCTGTTCACAAGATTCATAATCAATGTCTTGCCTAGGCCTCTTAGAAGGGGGGGGGGGGGTTGACTACCCCTGAGCAGAGTAATTAAATCTTCAGCTATTTGATCATTTGTTTTTTAGGCATTGGGGCCTGCACATGTGGCTCAGGCATCGTTTTTTTAGGCAGAGGTCGAGATTTTGACTTTAGTTTTGAAGATGGCGTCAGTCTAATATACAAATCTGTAGGCCTGAAAACACCCTCAGAAGCCGGTGCCAGCACAGCGGCTCGGGACCCATCCAAGGTAGAGACATCTGCGGGTTCCATACTTGAAGCATCTTGCGGCATACCAGACTCCGACTGGGTCTCAGTAGAGGGCCTGCGAATCAGAAGTAGTGGGTATCAGGGGCTGCAAAAGCACCTCACTTAATAGTGGCGAACTGGCGACTGGCTTAGGAGAAGCGTTGTCGGCAGTTTTGGACCTCAATGGCCTGTCTCTGTCTTTTTCTTTGCGTTTTTTAGATATTCCGGTAGTCGGATTGCTAACCGACGACATTTCTGGATAACTAAAGCGCATTAAAAGCAAAAATGTACCGACGTTTGATAGTGCGTTGATTAAATAAAGCACAAAACCGACAGCAAGGTACGTTGTGGTCAGGGTCTAGGCAAGGAATACAGTACAAATGAAAATCCTTATGAGGTATTTGCTTCCCACAAGTAATGCAATTATTAACTTTTACTGACATCGGTAAGGAGCAAGAAAAAGTTTCCCCAACGGGGTACTTAGCTTTTTAGTTGAAGAGTTCGGATCTGAAACTCGAAAATTAAAATTTCAGGAGTCTGCCGACCGGCACTTGCGAACTGCTTTTGCTTCGGGCACCACGTGGCAAGAAAGACTAATGTAATGGCATTGGCTGCATGTTTTATATCCCTGACTACCTGAGAAATCCTGAAGAAGGGACAGCAACTGACGCAGGACCCAAGACTTTGTTAATCAGGCCGACTGAGGGCAACCTGCCAGCAGATTACCCAAATGTAATGACTGCAACAGTGAAACACAAAGAACATCAGGTGCACAATAAAGACCTGAAGGCCTACATTTTGGTCCAGTATGACATGTTAGGGGTCGCAGGCATGACTGCTTCTTGAAGGACAACAGTGGCTTTGGGGACACCAAGTGATAGGATGAGGGACTGGTCAAGTGCCTCTGTGGAACTGCTGCCCTTGGACAAGTCTGTTCCCACTGAACTTTTAAGTTCTAGCTTCTTTTATCCCCCTGTGGATACACTTTTTTTCTTCTCTTTTTAGGGTGGGCATCCGTATCACCCAACTAGTGTTTTGGGCTGAGGCACAAAATTAACAAGATTTGGAAACTTTTATGTGGAATTTGGCACTTACAGGTATACCTGGTAAGCTGCATTCCAGTTTAGCTACTACGCACAAACACACTAACAAAATGAAATAATGAGTAGGTGGGGGGGGGGGTTAATAACACAGTACTTACCTCTCAATGTTCTCATGTCACAGGCTGAGAGAGATGCCAAACTCTTGACACACACAGACACACAGCTGAAGTGAACAATTATATGGCAAAAAAAGTAAAAGGTGTTGTGGTGAATGCAATCTATATACCAGACACACTGAGATGTCCAAGTAAGGAGAGGTCAGTCCAGAAATAGGGAAAGGTTTCTCAGCCCTGAAAATCAGACCTGCTGTCTGACTACAATAATGGTCCACAAAGAACATCTGGATAATTATTTCCCTCTAGGGACATCATGCAACACAACAGAAAAAGAAATCAGAAAGGAAAACTGTAGTAAATCCAATGTAACAAAACCAAGGCTCAATTCAGCAATTAAAGATTTTCTAAAAATGGGTACTTAATGACCTCTGGAAGTTTCCAGGAAAGACACTCAATGACTGATGACGGAAATGATTCCTGTGGCAAGAAACTAGAGAGAGCACATACCACTCTTCCTTTTAAACTACCAAGAATCACGCAGACATCCACAGCACAGACATGATACCAGCTCCACTCCAGAGACATCCACATGCTCTGCAAAGATGGCTAGATACACAAGTAAAATGAATGGCAGTAATGAAGAAACTGTACATAAATAGTACAACAGCATTCCTACCAGTGTACCTACAACCATCAGAAATGCTTGGTACAGGACAGCCAAAACTGATCTGCTTTACCTCAAGATTGAATGCCCACCTGACAAAGGATATGAATTACCTAGACACTGTAAGGCCTTCTGGCTGCCAAAAAAGCAATTTCTAGAAAATGGAAGTCAAAATCTAAACCAACTTTACATGAAATACTGAATACTATAAAAAAGTAGTGTGTTGCGTCTCATTTACCATACTTGTAGATGCTTGAGTAGAGCAATGTTGCAGTACTGATCCTTGGTACTTCCCGCTGTGCAGAATCCTGTGACCAAATTTATATTAAGAGTCTTAGCATCATTCCAAGCCAAAGGGCGTAGAATGACCAACATCTGGATGTTAAAGTATAAGAAGGGCATCTGTTGGTGCCATCTTCAGGTTTATCTAAGCCAAAAAATAGTTTGATGCCTAACAACAGCACAACCTCTCCAGCTGTCTGTTTTTAGTTGAGAATGAAAAGGACAGGGGAAACTTAAGTATACTTGGGATGAGCCAAAGGGATTATAAGCAGAAACAGGACAGTGATGTCCCCTACAAAGTTTAAGAGTGGGAGAGTGGGAATATGCACTGCAAAGAATCTCAAGAGTAGGTGTGCATACCGTGCAACCTTTAAAAAATAGTAATTGGGATATAGGGTTCACATTGTCCCTGGGAACACAAATGGTTTAACAGTTCCTTTAGTGGATAACTATAAACACAAGCAGGATCAACACCAAAGTTTTTATTAAAAATGCAAGTAAAAATGGTCGAGTACTTTCACCCAGTCTTCTCTTGACTTTTTCAGAACAAAATCAAACCACAAACCTGTAGTTTACGTATACATTACCCCAATAAAGTAATTAATCAAGCAATTAATTATGCCTTAAAATCTGTTAAAAAATTAACCTAAAAAAAGGCATAAAAAAACTATTTACATCCTTAAATCAAACAGATCATACAAACTTTTACAAGACATAAGTTTGTACATAGGTACAGGAAAAAATCACATCAATCAAATAAAAAGTAGTCCAATTTGAGAAATGCTAAAGATACGGGACATAAGTAGTTTACAAACCTTGAAGGGCATCATAATTTAACAGCTCTCACTTTCAGGGCAGAATGAATAGAAATATGTTCAAACTGGATAATGTAAAAGCATCAAGTTGGACTTGCCAAACTAATTTTCAGGATTCTACTCTATTATCTCACTACCCCCGCATATTTTCCAATACCAATTTCAAACTTAGCAAAACTCTCGCAAACCACTGAGTGTTTATACAGTGTATTTTGGTATTCTCTTTTTTTATCATCATAGAAATGCTCGTACATTCTCATCTCAAGTTTCCTTTCAGTTTTACCAACATAAAATGAATGGCATTTCTTACAGTCACTCATGTAAAGCAATCCCTTTGTTTCACAACTGCCTTTCTCAAACTTAATTTTAGTACAATGGTTGTTCAATGTACTAGTTCCTCTGTCAAAAATTTAGTTACAAAAACTACGCCTCCCACATTTCGTGGTCTCAGTTAAAATATACTATCAATCTTATACACGAACTGTGGAGTTTCTCCAACAGTTTGAAAATTTATCATCAACCTTGAGAACAGACCAATTTTTTCTAATACTACTCCTCACTAGTGGAATACAATCATTATATTTGATGTCCATAAAATTCTGATAATGGGATGCTGTAAATAAGGGGAGGGGGTCCACCTGTCTCCAAACCGTTGTAAGATTACCTAACAATAAGATACATTTAACTCCCCCATCGATAGCCATCTCTGGTTGGTAATTAGTTAATAGCTCTTTTGGGTACCCCTCCCTCTCCAAAGACATAGGACTCATTTAATGTAGTTCTTCGAAGAACACTTCATCCATTGATACCATTCTCGCTACTTTAAAAAGTATCCATTTACCAGGTTTTTCTTACAAAACCGAGGATGGCAGCTGTTGTAATGCACGTACAAGTTTGAAAATGTACTCCCTCCTATAAATGAAAGACACAAATGCATTTCCTTCAACAAAGAAGCTAACATGTAGGAAGCAGGTGGACTGAAAAGTGAAGTTGTTTGTTACTGAAAAAGGAGTTGTGGCTGTGATATATTACAAAAATATACCTATCTTGTGGACTTCCTTGCCAAACAATAACAATATAGGATACTAGAACAGTAAACAAAAAAAAGTTAATTAGGAACATTTAGGGAGAACCATAACCGGGGGGATGCAATGGAGGTGGCCAAAGAATATTTGGGGTTTTCATTCAGATTATACTACTAGGGATGATCCAGTTCTTGGGTCAAGTGGTGGTGGTCACCCCAGGTAAGAGGATTACAACAACAGTATTGACCCTTTAGAATTTCCCTCACTCCCGAGGAGATCATAAAGGTTAAGAAATAAAAAATCGGAACAGGCACCCAACCCCTAAACAGGGATTTAGACAGAACAGCTCACCCACAAGTGGATAAGAGGAGGTGGGGGACGAGCCCCAAGTTGGAGAGGCAGAGGGGAAGGAGAGAGAAAATGAGTGGTAGAATATATGCCAGATAAAATTACCACCACATTTGATGACAGAACTGTTACTCAAAATGGTTTTAACATTTTCAACTATAGAGACTTGACCACAGAACCAAGCTTTTTTTACCTTCTCTGAAAAAGGATTTAAGTTCATTTAAGCTAACAAGATTAAGGTATAGTACAGTTGTGTACACTTACCATAAATGTACATGTTCGAGTGTATTCACTGTTGCAGTCATCATACTTGAGTTATCCTGCCTGCAGGTAAGCCCTCAGTCAGCCCAAATACCAGAATTTTATGATTTCTGCGTCGGATGCTGTCGCTTCTTCCATGACGTCAGATCGTCAGGGGTATAAAACAGGCAGCCGACACCATTACATCAGTTTTTCTTGCTCCAGATATCAGGAGCCCACAAATAGGAAGCTAGTATATGGTGGGTAACACCACTAGTAAAAAGTAAATACCAGCGCCATTAGGAATGGCCATAGAGAGAAGAGGCAGAAAGACAGAGAAAGCCAGGGGGATGGAGGGAGGGAAACCAGGACTGCAACAGTGAACATCTACATTTATGGTAAGTGTACGCAACTGTACTATGTTCTTCATGTTTCACTGTTGCAGTCATCACACTTGGGTTGATTCCCAAAGCTGAGTGTTACGGCTGGCTAGTAGGCCTTGCAAGGCTGCTGTAGCAAATCCAGCTTTGGATTTAGAAAAGAGAGGCAAGCGGTAATGCTTGGTGAAGGTGCGTACAGAAAGTACAGTTGTGTACACTTACCATAAATGTAGATGTTAGAGTGTATTCACAGTTGCAGTCATCAAATTTGGGGTTATCTGCTTGCAGTGGCCCTCAATCGGCCTGATTAACAAAGTCTTGGGTCCTGCGTCGGTTGCTGTCTCTTCTTCCATGACGGCAGGGGTATAAAACATGCAGCCAATGCTATTACATCAGTTTTTCTTGCCCCAGATGTCAGGTGCCCCCTTAATGGGAAGCAATAAAACATATGTACACAATATACAAGGATATACTTCCAATAAAAAAGGAAATACACCAAAAAGCTTTTAATCATAGTAAAGAATAGTAGAGGTATAGCCAAAGAAATTAGGGGGCTGGAGGGTAAAGTACAGTTGTGTACACTTACCATCAATGTACATATTCGAGTGTATTCACTGTTGCAGTCATTACATTTGGGTTATCTGCTTGCAGGTAGCCCTCAGTCGGGCTGATTAACAAAGTCTTGGGTCCTGCGTCAATTGCTGTCCCTTCTTCCATGACGTCAGGTCGTCAGGGGGTATAAAACATGCAGCGAACGCCATTACATCAGTTTTTTTTGCCCCAGATGTCAGGTGCCCCCCAAAATGGGAAGCAATTAAATATAAAAGTACAAATATATACCTCCAACAAAAAAGCAAATACACCAAAAAGGATTTTAAGCATAGTAAAGGAAAGTAGAGGTATAGCCAAAAGAAGTTAGGGGGTTGGAGGGAGGATAACCAGGACTGCAATAGTGAATACACTCGAACATCTACATTTATGGTAAGTGTACACAACTGTACTATGTTCTTCGTGTTTCACTGTTGCAGTTATTACATTTGGGAAGATTCCCAAAGCTATGGTGGGGAGGAGGAATTTAGATAACATTAGGGCCAGCTATAAGGCCCTGCAAGACTGCAGTGGCAAAGCCAGCTCTGGATTTGGAGAAAATTGGCAAATGATAATGCTTGGTGAAAGTATGTACAGAACTCCAGGTAGCAGCTGGTAGGGACGCCTCTGAGAAAGGCTGTAGAGGTAGATGCAGCCCTGGTGGAGTGAGGTCTGATCCCCTGGGGGATAGGTTTTCCATGGTGCTTATAGCAAAAATGAATGCAATGGCCTATCCATTTAGAAATAGTTTGCTTTGAAATAGCCTTCCCCTCTGCCCCTGCAGCAAATGCCACCAGCAGTTGTTCAGATTTCCTTTGCGATTTTGTCCTGTCCAAGTAAAATCTAAGTTGTCTGTGCACATCTAAGGAGTGGAGCATCCGTTCCCCTTTGTTCTGTGGATTGGGAAAGAAGGTTGGCAAATGAATGGACTGATTGAGAGCCACATTGGATATCACCTTGGGCATGAAGGATTGGTTCTTGGGGACACCCTGTCCGCATGAAAGATGATGAAAGGCTCCACAGCCATATGGGCCTGTAATTCTTGCTGAATTGATTGCTAAACGAAAGGCTGTCTTCCAACAAAGGAATTTTAAATCTGCACTAGCAGCTATCTCGAAAGAAGGAAGAGTGAGTTTCTCCAATACAAAGTTAAGGTCCCAGGCTGTAGTTGGGGCTCTCCTGGGTGGTCTTAAATTTTTGGCCCCTCTGAGGAACTGCTTGAGCAGTGGATGCGAGAAGAGGGGAGGTTCTGTGTTATAATGAACTGAAATGGCTGAGGTGTGAATTTTGATGGAGGAAAAATAAAGTCCCTTGTGAAGCATCTCAGTTAAGTATTGTAAAATCTGAGGTAAGTTGGGTGCTGTTGTGCTCATCCCTTGAGATTGGTTCCAGGCACAGAATCTTTTCCATTTTTGAGCATAAGATGTTCTAGTACTAGTCCTCCTTGCCTCTAAAATGATATCCATCACTGCTTTACTGAGTGATGGTAAGCGAGAGATTAGGTAATTAGCCAGGCTGCTAGGTTCAGGGTTTGAAGCGAAGGGTGTAGAATCTGATTCTCCTGTTGAGACAACAGGGTAGGGGTTAGAGGCAGGTGCCATAGGACCAACAGTGACAGACTGCGCAAGTGGGGGTACCAGTGTTGTCGTGGCCAGTCTGGTGCAATCAATATTGTCCTTGCTTTGTCCTATTTGATCTGTAGCAGTACTTTGGAGAGGAGAGGCAGAGGAGGAAAGGCATAAACTGATAGGTTTTTCAAGCTAAAGTACAAGGCATCCACTTTCCAAGCCTGTTTGTGGGGAGCCCTTGTGCTAAATGTGTCCTATTGGTAGTTCTGTGGCGAGGCAAAAAGGTCTATATCTGGGCTCCCCCATTTGTTTGTCAACATGTTGAAAATCTTTGGTTCCAGTCTCCACTCGTATGGATCCATGAGGTTTCTGCTTAGTCAGTCAGTCTGCCAGTGTATTTAGTTTTCCTGGCAGGAATTGAGCTTGTAGATGCACTTGATAGCTCAAGGCTGTGTTCCACAATGCCATGGCTTGTCTGCAGAGGGGGTAAGAATGGGTACCCCCCTGCTTGTTTATGTACCGCATAACCATGGTGTTGTTCGTCTTTACCATTAATTGTCCTGAAGAATGTGGTCCTTGAAGGCTGTCAGAGCATTCTGGACAGCTAACATTTCTTTTTGACTGATATGCAGGTGCATTTGACTTGGGTTCCATTTGCCCTGAACGCACTTCCCTGACAGGTGAGCCCCCCATGTATAGTCTGATGCATCTGTTGTTAGGGTTTGGGTGGCAGGAGGTAGAGTGAAATGTAGTTCCTTGTTTAGGTGGCAATCCTCTACACACAAAAGAAATTCCAGGTGTAGACAAGGTACGACAGGAATCACTGCTTCTAGTCCCTGAGAATGCTGACACCATAGGCCTTTTAGATACCATTGAAGTTTCCTCATAAGCAGTCTTGCATATGGAATTAGAAGAATGCAGTTGGCCATGATCCCCAAGGCTTGCAATATTTGCCTTGCAGATAACAGGGTTTTCGTGGTCACTAGTTTGAAGAAGGTTGTCAGATGAATTTGTTTCTCTGGAGTGAGGAAAACCATCTGGGAAGTTGTATTCAAGCTTGCATCCAGGAATATAATTGTTGACAGGGTACCAGGTGCGATTTCTTTTAGTTTATAGTGTACCCCAGACAAGTAAGCACCCTTTGTACAAAAGCCAGATGATTCAAAAATATGTCCTGGCTTGAATTAGACAATCGTCCAGGTATGGGTATATTTGAATATTTCTTTGCCTGCAAAACGCAAATGGTGCTAGGCACTTTGTGAATACCCTGGGCGCAGTAGATAAGCCAAAGGGCAGTGCAGAGAACTGACAGTGCTTGTAGCCTGCTTTGAAGTGTAGGTATCTTCTGCAAGATTCCCTGATTGGGATGTGCAGGTATGCTTCCTTTAAATAGAGTGTTGCCATCCAAGCATCTTTTCCTAGCATAGGAAGCAACTGGTGAAGAGTAAGCATTTTGAATTTTGGAATCAAAAAGGTGTTTAGAGTAGACCGGTCCAGGACAGGACGCCATGAATTGTCTTTTCTGGGTACCAGGAAAAGTGTAGTAGAAACCTTGTCCTTTTTCCTCTTCTGGTACAGTGTGAATAGCCTTAATGCTTAAAAGGTGCGAGTACTTGCTTTTGAGCCTCTGCCCACTGATTTGGGGGGTAGATCTGGCCAACCGTTTGGGGTTGGTAACATGTGGAAATTAAAATCTGTATCCTTGGGACACTATATTTAAAACCCATTTGTCCTGGGTAATGAGTTCCCAAGTTTTTGGCCTGCAGACCAATCTTTCCCCCTAAAGGAGCAGTCAGTTGAGAAGTGCTTGGAAGTTTTAAAGTCAAGTCATTGAGACAGCTTTCCATAGGGGGAGTCTTACTATTCCCAGATTTGGAAGCGGAAGCCCCCCACTGCTTAGTCTTGTGCGTACCCTGGGACTGAAACCTAGGGTTTCTGCTGGGTCCAAGTTTGGACTGAGAAGGCCTGGAAGAGGCAGGAAAGGACCAATTCTTAGAGGGCCAATGCCTACTAAATCTTGGAGGCTGAACTTGTAAGAAAACTTTAACAGTTTGCATAGATTTAGCTTTATCTTTCATCTTTTTAAGAACTTTCTCTGCTTTGTTGCCAAACAGGTGGTCCTGATTTAAGGGAGCATCCAACAATTTAACGAACATGATCAGGCAAAGATTGCTCCTTAAGCCAAGCATGCCTTCTAAGTACAGACTCACTGACAGCAGCCCTGCAAGAGGCCTCTAATGAATCAAACCCACATTGCAAAGTATGTTTTCCAACCTGTTCAGCAGAATGCATTAAATCCTGTAAATCCTTATTTTCAGCACAGTCAGGAATCATCATTTTTTGTTTAAGCAATCCAATAATATGTTGTTGATACTTTAACATATGAAACTGACAGTTTAAAGCCCTAACAGCCAAGGCTGCAGAAGTGTATACCTTCTTACCCCATCTATACAGTGCCCTGGAGTCTTGATCAGAAGGGGTACAATTTTTGGTAGTAGAAGCCTTAATGCCCTTGGGCTCCTGTGAAATAGTCTCAGGATCCGCAACAGGATTTTTAAAAAGGAACTTATGAGAATCAGGAACACTAATATCTATCAGGTTTTCTGGGAGCAGGAGGTAAAGAATCAGGGGCCAAACTAGATTCCAAAAAGGCATCATCAACAATGTCTAGAACAGGAGGGATAGTTAAAGGCCTATGTTGAGGCAGGAGTAAGAAATCCCTAAGCCTCTTTTTCGAATCTGAGAAATCCTGGCTTTCCCAATGGAAATGCTCCCTTAGAGTATGCAAGGTTTCACCAAAAGAGAAATCCTCTGGAGGGGAAGCATAGGGAATAGAGTCATGTGCATCAGAATCCTCATAAGTAGATGAGTAAATCCAGGTCATCAGAAGAAACAGGAATATCAGAATCCTGGTCAGAAGATTCATAAACAAATTCAATCCTAGGTCACTTAGAAGAGGATGTTTGGCTTCCACTGATTAAAGTTATAAGGTCTTCAGCCATTCTTATCATTTGTCATTTAGGCATAGAGGCCGGAGCATGCAGCCTGGGCATCGGTTTTCTAGGCATGGTTCGAGTTTTAGGCCTTAAAGAAGAAGGTGGCGTCGGTTTAATATGCAAATCCATAGGCCTGAATACACCATCAGAAGCCAGTGCCTGCACAGTGGCTCCGAACCCATCCAAGGTAGAGACATCCGCAGGTTCCACAGTTGAAGCATCTCAGGGCATACCGGACTCCGAATGGGTCTCAATAGAGGCCTGTGAATCAGAAGTAGCGGGTATCAGGGGCTGCGAAAATGCCTCACTGAGTACCGGCGAACCGGCGACTGGCTGAGAAGCGTCGTTGGCAGCTTTGGACCTCGGCGGCCTGTCGGTCTTTATCTTTGCATTTTTTTCGGAATCCCGGTAGTCAGATGGCGTACCGATGACATATCTGGATAATTGAACCGAGAAACGAAATATTTAGAGGTGTAAATATACAGACGACGGATAGTGTGTTGGTTAAATAAGGCACAAAACTGACAGCAAGGTACGCCGTGGTCAGGTCTTAGGCAAGGAATACAGTACAAATGAAAATCTTTGTGAGGTATTTGCTTTCCACAAGAAATGCAATTATTAATTTTACTGACATCGGTAAGGAGCAAGAAAAAGTTTCCCCAATGGGGTACTTAGCTTTAGTTGAAAACTGATTCTGAAACTCGAAAATGAAAATTTCAGGAGTCGGCCGACCGGCACTTGCGAACTGCTTGTGCTTTGGGCACCGCATGGAAAGACTGATGTAATGACGTCGGTTGCATGTTTTATACCCCTGACGACCTGACTGCATGAAAGAAGAGACAGCAACCGACACAGGACCCAAGACTTTGTTAAATCAGGCCGATTGAGGGCTACTGCAAGAAGATAACCCCAAATGTGATGACTGCAACAGTGAGACACGAAGAGCGTCTCCAGGTTGCAGCTTCCAGAATGTCTGTGGTAGGGACTCCCCTGAGAAATGCTGAAGAGGTGGAAGTAGCCCAAGTGGAATGTGGTCTGATCCCCTGTGGAGTAGGTTTTCCATGGTGCTTGTAGCAGAAATGAATGCAGTGTGTTTATCCATTTGGAAATGGTTTACTTTGAAATGGCCTTACCCTCTGCCCCTGTAGCAAAGCTGACTAGCAGCTGGTCAGATTTTCTGAAAGGTCAAGTCCTGTCAAGGTAGAACCTGAGCTGTCTGTGCACGTCCAAGGAGTGGAGGATCCTTCCCCCTTTATTCTGAGGGTTAGAAAGAAGGTTGGCAAATGAATGGATTGGTTTAGAGCCACACTGGACACCACCGTAGGCATAAAGGATGGGTTAGTCCTGAGAGAAACCCTGTCAGCATGTAAAATAATGAAGGGTTCCACAGCCATTAGGTGCCTCTAACTCAGACACTCTTCTTGCTGAAGTTATGGCTAAAAGCAAGGCTGTTTTCCAAGAGAGGAATTTTAACTCTGCTGAAGCTGCAGGTTCAAAAGGGGGAAGCGTGAGCTTTTCCAGTACAAAGTTAAGGTCGCAGGGCAGGGGTGGATGCTCTCCTACGGGGCTTTAAGTTGGTAGCCCCTCTCAGGAACTGTTTGATGAAAGGGTGAGAAAATAGAGGTGTCTCAGTACTACAATGAGCTGAGATGGCAGAGGCATGAATCTTAATGGAGAAGGACGGCCTCTGTGGAGTAGCTCTGCTAGGCAGTCCAGGATTAGAGGTAAGGAGGGCACAGCTGTGTCCTTCCCTTGAGACTGATTCCAAGAAAGATATCTTTTCCACACTTTTCAGCATAGGATTTCCTAGTACTAGGCGTTCTGGCTTCAAGAATGACATCCAGCACCTCTTTGCTTTGGGCTGCTCTGCTGGTAAGGTATTCAAGGGAAAAGCCAGGCTGCAAGGTTTAGGGATTGCAATTACAGATGCAAAATCTGTCCCTCCTGCTGAGGCAGCAGGGTAGGTGTCTGGTGAAGGTGCGAGGATAGCACTATCAGGCTGCACAAGAGTGGGTACCAGTGCAGGCGTGGCCAGTCTGGGGCAATAAGAATTAACCTTGGCCTGTCCTGTTTTATCTTGAGTAGTACTTTTGAGAGGAGGGGCAGAGGGGGGAAAAGGCATACATTGAGAGGTTTTTCCCATTGAAAAGGGTAGGGCATCCACCTTCCAAGCCTTGCTGTGAGGGTCCCTGGTGCAGAATTTGCTCAACTGGTGGTTCTCTGGGGAGGCAAATAGGACCACCTCCGCTGTCCCTCACCTCTGGATCAGAATGTTGAAGGTGTCCAATTTCCACTCGTGTGGGTCTAGAAGATTTTACTTAAGTCGTCTGCCAGTGAATTTTGTTTGCCTGGCAGGAATTGAACTTGTAGATGCACTCGGTTACTCAAGGCTGTGTTCCACAGGACCATGGCTAACCTGCAGAGTGGGTAAGAATGCCCCCCCCCCACTTGTTTATGTACTACATAACTGTGGTGGTGTCTGTTTTTATAAGCAGTTGTCTTGGAAGGATTAGGCATTTGAAAGCTGTCCGAGCATTCTGTACAGCTAGCATCTCTTTTTGCTTGATGTGCAGGAGAATCTGTGCTGGGCTCCAGTGGCCCTGAACGCATTTGCCTGATGCGTCTGTTGTCAGGGTTTGGGCGGCGAGGGGTTGAGTGAAAAGCAGTCCCTTGTTGCCCACCAAATGAACTCTGCCCTTAGACAAGGTATGCTGGAATGACTGTTTCCAGGTCCTGAGAATGCTGGCACCAAAGACTTTTTAAGTACCACTGAAGTTTCCTCATATGCAGTCTTGCATATGGAATTAGCAGAATACATGAGGCCATGAACCCTGGGGCTTGCAGTATTTTTCTTGCAGATAGCTGGGTTCTGGTGGCCATTTATTTGAAGTAGTTTGTCAGACAGACCTGTTTTTCTGAGGTGAGAAATGCTATCTGGGAAATTGTGTCCAAGCTTGCTCCCAGGAATACAATCTTTTGACTGGGCACCAGTTGTGTTTTCATTGATGGTGTACCCCAATGAAATGAGAAGGCTTTTTACAAATGCCAGGTGCTGAAGTAGCAATTCCTGACTGTCCGCCTGAATCAGGCAATCGTCCAAGTATGAGAAAATCTGGATATTTCTCTGCCTGCAGTATGCCATGGCTGGAGCCAGGCACATTGTGAATGCTCTGGGCGCAGTAGATAAGCCAAAGGGAAATGCAGAGAACTGATCGTGCATGGAGCCTGCCCTGAAGGGGTAGGTATTTTCTGCAGGATTCCCTTATTGGGATGTGCAGGTAAGCTTCTTTTAAGTCTAGGTTGACTAACCAGGCGTCCTTAGCTAACATAGGGAGAAGCTGTTGCAGGGTAAGCATCTTGAATTTTGGGACCACCAGAAAGGTGTTGAGAGTTGATAGATCCAGGATTGGGCGTCAAGAGCCTTCTTTTCTGAGCACCAAGAAAAGTCTGGAGTAGAAACCCTGCCCCCTTTACTCTACTGGAACAGGTTTAATAGCTCTGACATGGAGCAGGGAAAGTACTTGCATTTGAGCCTCTGCCCACTGGTTTGGATGGAGGAAGGTCTGGAAACCCGCTTGGGCTGGCAGTGTACAGAAGTAGAATCTGTACCCCTGGGATACAATGTTTAGGACCCATCTGTCCTGAGTAAGGGACACCCTGTTTTTTGCACGAAGGGCAAAGTTCTCCTCCTAGAGGCACAAGTAATTGGGCAGGGCTGGGAAGGATAACTGAAAAGTCATTGTGAACTTTCTCCATAAGGGGTCGGCTTACCACTCTATTTTTGAGGTGGGGGCATTCCATTGTTTAGATCTCTGCACACCTGAGACTGTAGTCTGGGTGGCCTGTTTCCCCTGGGTTTGGTCTGAGAAGGCCTGGAAGGGGCAGAAAAGGACCAGTTTTTAGAAGGCCAATGCCTACTGAATTTAGGAGGTTGCACTTGTAAGAATTCTTTAACAGTTTGCATAGATTTAGCTTTTTCTTCCATCTTTTTAAGAACCTCTTCTGTTTTGGGGCCAAATAAACAGTCCCTATTTAAAGAAGTGTCTAGTAATTAGGATTTGACATGAACTGGCATGGTTTGTTCCTTCAACCACGCATGCTTTCTCCGTACAGACCCAATGACTGCAGCCCTGCAAGATGCTTCTAGGGCATCAAAGCCACACTGCAAAGTATGCTTACTAACTTGGTTTGCAGAATGCATTAGCTCTTGTACATTTTTATTTTCTGCACAATCTGGAAGTAACACCATTTTTTTGTTTAATTAGTTCCATAATATGCTGCTGGTACTTCAACATGTGAAACTGGCAATTCAATGCCCTGATGGGTTGCAGAGGTATATACCTTCGTACCCAATCTGTCTAAAGCTCTGGAATCCCTGTCTGAAGGGGTAGGATTTTTGGCTGTAGTAGCCTTAATACCTTTAGGTACCTGGGAAATGGTCTCTGGATCCACAGTAAGATTCTTGAAGAGAAATTTGTGGGAATCAGGTACTCTGTAGTACCTGTCAGGTTTCCTAGGGGCCGGGGGTAAGACTGGATTCCATAAAAACATCATCTGCAACATTCAGGACAGGGGGTATAGCTAGAGGCCTGTGCTGAGGCAACTCTAAAAATTCTGAGTCCAATTTTTTGGACTGAGGGTAGTCCTGGCATTCCCACTGGAAATGCTCTCAAAATATGCAAGGTTTCACCAAAAGGAAAATCCTCTGGAGGGGAGGTAGAGGGAATGGATTCCTCTGCATCTGAATCCTCATAGGTTAATAAGGGCATGTCCAGATAATCAGAAGGGTCAGAGTCATCGGACTCCTGGTCTGTAGAATCAGAATGGAAATCAGTTCTTTGTCTCTTAGCAGGGGAAGGCTGGGTTCTCCTAATTAGGGTAATAAGGTCTTCAGCCATTCTAAGCATTTGTTTTTGTGGCATGGGAGCTTGAGCATGCGCTTTGGTCGTCTGTTTTCTAGGCGTAGTGCGTACTCTGGGCCACAGAAACTCGGTAGTTTTAGCTAAAAACGAACTTGTTGGTTTAATTCGAACATTGGTAGGTCGGAATACACCCTCAGAAGCTGGTGCCTGCACAGCAGCTCCGGACCCATCCAAGGTAGAGACATCCACAGGTTCCATAGTCGAAGAAGTATCTCGCGGCATACCGAACTCTGAATGGGTCTCAACAGAGGCCTGCGAATCTGTAGAAGCGGGCATCAGGGGCTGCAAAGGCACCTTACTGAGTACTGGCGGACTTGCGACTACCTTAACGGAAGCTTAGTTGACAGTTTTGGACCTATGCGGACTGTCTCTGTCTTTATCTTTACATTTTTTCAGAAGATCGGTAGTCGGATGGCTTAACGAAGCCATTTCGAAATAAAGAGAACGAGAGTGAAAGAATTTAGCAACAAAGATAGCCCGACGACGAATGGTTCGGGCATTAAGGCACAAAACAGACAGCGAGGGACGTCGTGGTCTGGGCCTAAACAGGTGACGCACTAAGAATGAAAATCTCTGTGAAGTATTTGCTTTCCACAGACAAGACAATTGTTAACTTTTTCTGACATCGGTTAGAGCAAGAAAAAAGGATCCCCAACGGGGTACTTAGCTTTAGAAGACTTCAGGATTACAAAGTCGAAAATGAAAATTTCAGGTAGCATCCTACCGGCACTTGCGAACTGTTTCTACTTCAGGCTCCTCCTCGGCAAGAAAGACTGATGCAATGGCATCGGCTGCCTGTTTTATACCCTTGACGTCCTGATGTCATGGAAGAAGCGACAGCATCCAACGCAGAAATCCTAAGACTCTGGTATTTGGACTGACTGAGGGCTACCTGCAGGTAGGATAACCCAAGTGTGATGACAGCAACATTGAAACATGAAGAACATCTGATGTTCTACTTGATTTGAGCCTATACAATAGAAAGTTGAATTTATCAGTCTTAAATACTAGGAAGGGTACATTATTAATCCCCAAACCCTTAAAGCAGAAAAAGCCTCTACAACCCATCCCTGAATAAAACAATTTCTTTATTTGAGAGTGCTTGTGAGAAGGATTTATAGTCCAATTCAAACAAGAAGCAGAAAGGCTTTTCTAATTTAACTCAAGATGAGTGTAAACTTTTGGACAGTTCAACTAAGGACAAAACTATAAGAATTATGAAGCCTGATAAAGGAAGGGAGAGTTGTGATGGTTAACCAGACTGACTACACAAGTAGGATTTTTGAGATGCTACAGGATGAAATGAAGTATATGCTAACCTTGAAAACTGAAATTAATATTGCATATAGATAGAGCAACCTATTTTATAGGCTGTTTTGACCAAGGAAGCAATCAGTCCAGAAACATTTGACTTTCTTTCGAACAACATTCACTGATCCCAGCAGATTTTGGGATTCCCCAAAAGCATGAGGATTTGTTAAATCCCCCCCATACAGGCTAATAGTGTCCATGCAGGGGTCTAAGACCTACCCCTCACAATTTATATAGACAGGAAATTGAAAAATATCCTTTATCATTATCCCCATGTATTAAAAGAATCCTGGGACTTCCTGGGGAAATTAACATCTGATTTGTGGAACGAAAGTACTAGTTTTCTAACACTGGGTATTACTGATCTTAAGTACACCACATGATGTGGGCGTTTTTTTCCAAGAGGCTCTTTATTGACTATGAAGCACTGGACAGTAGGGAGGCGAGGTTTTTAGTCGAGCTAATGATCTTGGTTTTACAGCATAATTTATTTATTTTTCCTGAAAGGGAGTTTTACAGTCAGATTAAAGGTGTTGCAATGGGGGCAGTTTGTGCCCCCATTTTTGCTAATTTGGTAATGCTCAGCTGGGAAAATTATTATATACTTCAACCACCCTTTCAGGACTGCTGGACATTTTATTGCAGACTTTGTGGACGGTATTTTTATTGGTTGGCAATACATCCACAAGATTAACGATATATTTTTTGGAATACATCACAGAAACAACCCTTTTTTTTAACACTCACCCAACTTCACATTTCAATCCACCTACTTCTTAGATGTTAGCCTCATTGTTGAGGGGAATGTATTTGTGTCTTCCATTTATAGAAAGTATACATTTTCCGACCCATACTTTCATTACAACAGCTGCCACTGTTGGTTTTGTAAGAAAAACCTGGTAAAGGGACAATTTAATACAGCAGCGAGAATGGTATTGAAAGATGAAATGTTCTTGGAAGAACTGCATTAAATGAGTCGTATGTCTTTGGACAGGGGCCACCTGAAAGACCTATTAACCAACATCCAGCTGAGGTGGTCAGGGATACGGGAGTAAATACATCCTGTTGG
>NC_056728.1:1840203703-1840278703 GCF_019279795.1 Protopterus annectens
GATCATAATCTTGGATTTTGGAACCTGTAGGAACTGGCTGAGTGCAGACAGGTCCAGTATAACCCGCCATTTGCCTTCCTTCCTAGGGAACAGTAAGAGACTAGTGTAAAACCCCCTTCCTTTTGGGTGTACTGAACTGGTTCCACCAAGGCCTGAGCTCATAACATCTCTATTTGCGTCAAAGCCTCTTTTTTCTGGTTTGGAGGAATGTCTGGTAAGTCTGAAGGCTTCAAGGGCTGCTTGAATTTGAGTTTGTAGCCCTTTGATATGTTTAGCACCCACTGGTCTGTAGTAATGAGGGCCCAATTCTTTTGGAATACTGATAGCCTTCCTCCTAGCCTGGGGTGGGGGTGGGGAGTAGGTAGGGAGAAGCACCACGATGAGTCATGGTTACTCCTTGCCAGGTGCCCGTGGACTAGAACCCTCTGGCCTAGAGGTTTCTGAATGGCATTGCCTGGGCTTTTGGTGCGGTCTTTGGCTTCTTTCCCTACGTGGTTTTTCTTTGCCTAGCTTTAGACTGGGAAGGAAAGGACTAATGCTTAGGAGGGCAGCTTCGACTGAAATGTTGGGGCTGTACTTGGGGGAAGTCCTTAACAGTCTGCATGGATTTGGCCTTGTCCCCCATTTTCTTGAGTACAGCCTCCACTTTGAGGCCAAAGAGAAAATCCTTGTCCAAGGGGGTGTCCAGGATGTTAGATTTAACATGATCTGGGAGGGTGTGCTCCCTCACCCAAACAAGTCTTTTGATGACCGAGCCTGTTGCTGCAGCCCTCCTGGAGGCTTCAATAGCATTACACCCACAAGTGTAGGGAGAGTGTCTTGCTATCTGGGAGCTGTAATTGCAAAAGGTCCAGTAACTTTTTATGCAGACTCTTGTTCTCTACTTCATAAGTTTTTGCTTTATCTGATCCAGTAAGGTTTCCTGGTATTTAATCATGTGGAACTGGCAATTTAAGGCCCTCATAGAAAGGGTAGCAGAAGTGTAAACCTTTTTGCCAAATCTACCTAGGGCCCTACTTTCATTATCTGTGGACAAGGGATTTCTGGAGGAGCTAGCTTTGGCTCCTTTAGGGCCAGGGGTCACAATCTCTGGCTCGGCTACAGGATTCTTGAAGAGATTCTTGTGTGAATCCAGAACCCTATAAAACCTGTCAAGTTTTCTAGGAGCAGGAGGGAGGGAGTCTGGCTTCAAAGAAAAATCCTGAAAAAATCATCCACTACCTCTGACAGAGGGTATGCTGATCGGTTTATATTCTGGGAAGTTTAGAAATTTCCTTATCCTTTTCTTGGACAGAGTAATCTTGGGGTTTCCACTATAAAAATGTTCCCTCAAGGGGATTAGGGTTTCCCCAAAGGAGATATTCTCAGGAGGGGAAGCAGAAGTCAGGTTCTCCTCAGAGTACAACTCTTCAAAAGAAGCAATGGAAGGACTCTCTTCAAAGAAGGAATCCTCATCTGACTCAAAAGGGTCAGAAAAGGCTCCTGCAAGGGTGACCCTTTTTCTTTTTCCAGGGGAGGATTCAGGTGGGGGTCATCTGGATCTAACAACAGTAATAAGGTCTTCAGCCAATCTCACAAGCTCCTGCTGATAAACCTGTGAATGGGAGCCGGTAGGCCTAGGCTGGGGTTGGGAGGCAGCTCAGTTTTGGCCTGAACATGATGTCCGATGCAGCATGGGCAACCAGCTATCGTGGGAGAATGGTAGCTGCAGTGTCCTGGAGTCGCGAAAAATCATCATCATTCTTAGTGTGGTCATCGGAAGCAGAGACCTACAAAGCAGTCTCTGACCCAACTGATGAACTGAGTCCTATGACTTAAAAGAAGTCGAAGGACTAGAAGGCATATCGGACTCTAAACAGGTCTGGATAGGGGCCTATGCCACCATGTTGGTCACGGAAGGGGGCTGTGGAAACGCCTCACTTTTTTCAGTGATAAAAAGCTTGGCAGGATTAGCCGACAGTGACTTAACCCTTGGTCCTTTTTCCTTCTCCCTTTTCCGCTTACGAATATCAGCTTCTGATTGACTGGTGGTCACCACAGAACGTGAATGGCCTGACTTGCCTAGCCAAAATCTCAGCCATATGCCTAATGGTCCTACTATTAAAATTGGGCTCAGAAACGACAATTGAGAACATCAAAATCAGGGCTAAAGCAATTAATAAAGAAGGAATGAAAGTCTTGGTGTGAAATCTGTTTACCAAGAAGGGGACAATAAGTTTTCTCTGACATTAGCAAAAAAAAAAAAATGCAAAAAAGATTGGGTAGTCAGTTTTCTGGAGACTTTCTCTGGTGCAGACTGACTGAAGCACTGACTGGAACTCTGCTTCAGACTCAGACCAGACAAGACAAGAAAGAACTGACATCATGCCAGACTCCCCTTATACCAGAGTGTCCTGATGTCTGTTAGGGCACCTGCCGGCTGTACAACGAGGGAGATTCTTCTCCGGTAGTTGGGCTGGCCATAGGCTTCCACAGCGGGAAATCCAACAAATCGGGACTGCAACAGTGGAACAAAAAGAACACTATGTTCCCTGGAATAATGTGAACACTATCTATATTAATAATGTACTGCAACACTGCCCTTTTTGAATTTCTACAATTACATTAAATGGGACACAACTGTACTATGTTCTTTGTAGTCAATGTTGCAGTACTGACCTTTGGGAAGATTCCCAAAACTAACCAGTCAGTGGAGGTGACTACAGTTAGTTTAGGAAATAATATTTTGTAAGATGGCAGAGGTGAACCCTGCCCTGACCCTGGAGACAAGCCCCAAGTTACAGTGTTTGGCAAACGTATGGACAGAATTCCAAGTGGCTGCCTCTAGGAAGGCTTGGATGGGGCTTCCTTTAAAGAAGGCAGTGGTAGTTGCCCCATGCCTTGCTGAATCTGCTCTAAAGTGGTCAGGTAAAGGCTTTCTGTGGTAAAGGTAACAATTTGATGCAGTTGGCAATCCATTTAGAAATTGTTGTTTTGAGACAGGCTTGCCCTGTTTGCCCTCTTTGAAGGATACCAACAACTGGTCTGCACTGCCTGTACTTTTTGCTCTGTCCAGGTAGTACCAGATTTGTCTGTGGACATCTAGTGAGTAGAAGATTCTTTCCACTTTGTTCTGACGGTTTGGAAAGAAGATTGGCAAATAGCCCGATTAAGCCTAAGTTTTGAAACTACCTTGGGCATGAACATGATTGTTCCGAGGGTTACTCTGTCCCTGTTGAAGACAGTAAAAGCTCTGTACATGACAGCTTGCAGTTCAAAGACTCTTCCAGCTGATGTGATCACTATGAGGAAGGTGGTTTTCCAGGTGAACATTCTGAGCAGAGCAGTAGCAGGCATCGCAAAGGGTGGTGGGTTAGTTTTTCCAATACATAATTTAGATACCATGTTGGAATGGAGTCTTTTCTGGGAGGTCTCAAGTGAATCACACCTTTAGAAAGTGTTTCATGTGGGGGTTAGAGAACAGTGGTGGAGTAATCTGCAAGCAAGCTGAAATAGCAAATGCATGAACTTGATGATGGAATAAAAAAGGCCCTGTTCAAACAGATGTGACATGTAAAGCAGTACTAAACTGATATCTGTTTGAGCTGGGATAGTGATTTAGCTGTGACACCAGGTAGAAAATCTCTTCCATTTTGCCATGTATGATTGTCATATATGATTTTCTGGTGATAGGCTTTATTGTCTCCTTTAAAATACACAGCACACGTCTTTGGGGTAAGGCATTGACAGGTTTATGTTTACCCCTTGACCGGCATGTTAACTGAACTCTAATTATCAAAACTTCTTTTAATTGAAAGAACGTATCATCGTAAAGATTTACATCGAATGATGACAGTTGGCCAACATAAATGAAGTGGGATGTAGTACTTACTTATCGGTAAATAAACTTGCCCGCTCCCCACTGTGGTGTGATCTCTGAGCTGACATATACAATTAGCGGGGAGTGTGGAGCATTCATGAACATCAGACACTCCTTATGGTGGGGGGTACCTCCTGCTAAATTACATACACTGACTCGGACAGTGCACTACAGTGGGGAAAGTGCAGGTTTCCTTATAACTAAGTTACCAATAAGTAGATAACTACTTAATAGGTCCTGCTTCCTTTATGCTGGCCAACTACTACCGTTCGATGTAAATATTTACAATGATATGGCCTTTCAAACAAAGGAAGTTTTGATGATTAGAGATCGATGAATGTGCCATTCAATGGTTAAACATAGACCCGGCATTGATATGGGTGTCAGGATGTTGTATGGACCATATGGGGCTATCAGAATCATGCTGGGCCTATCAGGATCATGCTAGGCCTGATCTAAGTATCCCGGGAATACAGAAAAAGTGAGGAAATGCATACAGAACAGATGAGTCCATGCACAGGAAAAGGCATATATTTCCCATGTTCCCTACTGTTGTGTTCTGCGGCAGAATCTCTGAAGTTGTTTGGTGTGGAGAGAGGTAAACAGTCTATAGAGGGGATCTCTACTGAGTGGCAAGACCCAAAAAGACTGCCCTTTTTAACATCCATTTGTTTGGATCTAGTAGACCCCTGTTCAGGGAGTCCACTAGAAGACTGCTGTAGCCTGGATGTAGAATGCCATAAGGGGCTTAAGTCTTGAGCGAACATCCAAATCGTTCTAGTAGGGCTGCACAGTGGCTAAGACAATGTTCCACCCTAATTATTTATGTACCACATGACTGTGGTACTCTGTCCCGATTTGCATAGTTCCTGGGCTGAAATGCCGTTGGAAAGCTTTCATGGCTAGAAGAATACCAGCATTTCCTTTAGATTAACATGCAACGTCCTCTGTTATGGGGACCAAATGCCCTGCACCCCCAGCCTGCCCAGGTGGGGTCTGCAAGCTATACCGGAGTTGTCTGTAGTCATGTACTTTGTCTACCTGAGGCAGCATTTAAGTTGCCCCTTGGTTCTCTTGTAAGGTGTCCTTCCACAATAAGGTTTCTTCTTGAGGCATGGGAGCAAGGACATAAAGGTTTCTAGGTACTGAAATAGGCTGCTCCCAGACATTTTTGAGAAACTTTAGGAATTTTCTTATGTGTAGCTTAGCTAACGGGACCATGGCGACAAATGCCACAGTGTTTGAGTCCATCAGGGCCCCTAAAACAGGATCCTTGTTTGGGGGAGGAGGCACAAAATTGGAAATGGGAGCATGAGGCTATGAACTGCAGATATGGTCTGTGGCTGATTCCTATAGAACACAAAAGTAATGGCTTCTTTAGGTTAACTGCAACCATGGAGGCGCCCTGAAAAATCATGGGTAGCAACTTTTACAATGTAAACATCTTGAATTGTAGCACACAGAGGAATCTGTTTAGCTTTGAAAATTCCAGGATATGTCTGCAAGTTCCCACTTTTCCATGAAGATCCCTGAATAAAAGTCTTTTCCTTCCTGACAAGGGGGTGCTTGCTGCATTGACCCATGCTGAATTAAAGGAAAACAGGATTCTATTACTAAATGCTCAACTTCTCTGCCCTTTTTCTCCCCATTTATTGTCCCTGCTATGAATAAACAACACGGCATTAAACATTTATTAAACTGACTGTTTCTCTCCACTAGAACAATACCTTCCTGTAGAGTGGTGGTTTCACTTTCAAAAAACATTTATCCCGCTCTATCCGCAGTCTCCAATTCATTGATATCATCAAGGCCACTGAATACAGGTAGTTTTCTGGCCAGTTGCCTCCCGAAACGGACATCACCATGACTATCCTAAAAACCCACCCATGATGTGATGTCACAGCTCCCTGGTCCTTCCCCTACCCACACAGAAAGTAAAGGCTAGAACAAGGAAACCGTACGAGTCAAGTCTCCTACTGTGAGCTATCAATCACAGCAGGTTAACAGCTGGGAAGTTAGGTGGGAGAGGAGTCAAAATAGTACAATTCAGGCTTCACAAAAAATACAGTTTAGCCATTCTAAAAAGCAGCAGCAGTAAAAAGCACTTTGAAAGTCTGTTCTGTGGCATTTGCACTGTTTGTGTTTTAAGTAGTCATTGAACGGCATGAAATGTTACTTAACTAACTGACTGAAAGCCAGCAGTGCATGCATGTAAAATCAATGTAGTGGCAGGAGCTTTAGGAAGAAACAGGCCTGCTTGTTTCCCACCTTTCCTGTAACTAGTCTAGTCCGGATACAGATTTGCTGTATCCAGGACTGTTTGTAAGCTTCTGACCCTCCCCCCCCCCAAGCCTTTTTGTGTTGGAGGGAAACATTCTAGCTTATTAGTGGGAGTGGTAAGCAATAAGTAGCCTATCTACCACAAGATCCATGTACAAATTCTTAGTTTTAACACTTGAATTTGCTTATTTGTGCTCAGCACTTGTTTAGAGCTTGTTGTTAGCACTAAATAAGCTTCAAATTACTACAGCACTCAACCTTCCTCTTTACCTAGAGGAAAACAGTTTTTGTACTTTTTACACTTGCTTAGAGAAAAACAGCTCTTATACTAACTTTCCTCACTTGTCCAGAGGAAAGTAGTTTTTTATTCAGTCATGTCCAAGGGTCAGCTCCCAGTGTTCTCTCCTTTCTATCTGACGAATCTGTGCATCTTGGTGCAACGCAGCAATTGCCTCACGTACACAGACAACCCTCTCATCTTATCACCCAACACCACAACCTGTGAGAGATGCATTTATTTAGCCAAACTGGAGGTAAAGCTCTCTCCAACCAAGACTGAACTTGACAGTCAAGTGGAGAAGGTAAACACTTGCACCACACATCACATAGTCCCACTAAACCTACACCACCAAAATCCACACAAACACAAAAACATTCGCAGAGGCTCTCAATAATAATCTGCTCAAGCAAAAGAGACCTCCAAAGCAGAAATGCAAGCAACCTCCACCCCCCCAACACAACCCAAATGACACAGAGCCCACAGACTCAGTGTGCCAATAAACCACAGCCCATAAGGCAGAACTTACCCAACACACTAGTCATAGGTGACTCTACAGTACGGCACACTGATGTCTCACTCACCAGGTGAAACAAAGAGAAGGTTACTGTCAGCTGCCTGTCGTGAGCCAGGATCCGCCACATAACCTATGCACTCGGGTCACTCCACAAGTAGTACAAATATGACTCTGTCACTGTCCATGTCCATGTTGGTGTGAACGACCTGAGACGTACCTCCCCTGGACTACATGAAGAGAGACATGGAAGAGCTCTCTGATCTTGTAGCCCAGGCAGGTATGACCCTAGCCCTGAGTAGCATCCTGCCATCGCCCAGAATGATACAGCAGTACAAGGACAGATGATTTACTTCAACAATTGGCTAAGCTTCTGTCACTCTAAGGGGATCCAGTATCTGTCTGCCTGGGGCAACATGGTCGACAGACCACAATGCTTTGCCAGAGATGGCCTGCACCTGTTGCCCCTGGGATTCCGAATACTGGCTAAGGGTCTTGCCGCCCCTACAGTGCCTTTTTTAAGCAAGGTTCAAATGACAAATTTACCACCGTAACAGGAACAGGCAAGCAAAAACTGAGGGTAATGCTACTCAATGCTAGATTTCTAAATCTCAAAATGCACTCACTCGAGGCACTCCTTAAAATGGAGAACATAGATATCTGTGCAGTGACTGAGACCTGGTTCAAGGCTCTAGAGAGCACCCCTGCATTACCAGGCTATAACTCATACCACATGTTTCGGCCATCTAACTTGGACCAGAACACCAAAGGTGGAGGTGTGACCATATTCATTAAGGATATCCACACCTCCAGGCTAGTTGCGCAGCATAATGCATCCAAGGTTATCCAAGTGCCACTAGCTTTGGCCAAAACTGCAATCCAAACTGTAGCTTGCTACAGATCCCCCACCATGCCCCAGGATTCCAACTCCTCTTCTCTTGATATACTGGAAAATATTAGGATTCAACCAAACACCCTAATAATGGATGATTTCAACTACCCCACCATTAACTGGTAAAACTACGCATGTACCAGCACCTTCGCTCAACACTTTTTGGAATTTATAAATTCCAGTGCCCTGGATCAACTTATCCACATCCCCACCAGGGGCAACAGTATCTAGAACTAGTCATTACCAACATGAGTGACAGGTGTTCCACACCTGAAGTCAACTCCTCATTGGTCAGATCCGACCATAAGCTAATCACCCTAGATATCCGCATCCAGCCCCCACCCACCATTAAGGAAACAACGTTAAAAAATTTCTCCAAAGCCAACTTCATGCTTCTTGAGATAGAAGTGGCGAACTTCATGACACCCATGCAGATGGACAACACAGTTACGACTGCTGAATCCTGCACAAATACACTCTATAAGCACTCACACGAGCGCATGGATTGTGCTATCCCAAACAGAACCAAGACACTATCCTCCAAAAAAAGGAAGCCAATATGGTGGCCCCCTGCCATGAACAAACTCTACAAGAGAAGGAAGAAACTGTTGCAAAAGAGAGTAAAATCCCATGAGTGGAGGAGCTCTCCAGCAGCCTCAGTAAGAAGCTGAGATCCCTTACAAGATCCTCCAAAGCTAGCTACGAAAACAAAACTGCCACTGATTGTAAGGTCAACCACAAAGCATTCTATAGCTATGTCAAGAATCTCAATGGCAACAACCAGATTTGCTCTGAGTTACAGCAGAACGGCATGAAAATTACAGAACCAACTGATATTGCCAACATCCTGGCAGATAGGTTCAGTGCTAACTTTACCCTGCTCTCACCCCTTAAAGGGCCCATATCTATACAGGAAGAATGCATAGTCCCTGTAATCACATCTATGCAGGTAAAAGCTGCACTCTCTAAAACCAAAAACACAGCATCCATGGGACCGGACAACATCCCAGGTTGCATTTTACACGAACTTCAGAATGAACTGGCTCCCCACCTAAGCACCATGTCCAATCATAGCCTCACGTCAGGCTTTGTGTCCACTGAATGGCGCACAGCAAGTTATCCCACTCCACAAAGGGGGGCCACCACTGATCCTGGGAACTATCGCCCTATTAGCCGGACGAGCCTGGTCTGCAAGGCCACGGAACTCAAAGACACTGGTAACCTCCAAACTCTGGACCCCATCCAGTTCAGGTTTGTGAAAGGCAGATCATGCCTTCTGAACCTGATCGACTTCTTTGAGGCAGTCACCAAAGCTGTAGACAAGGGTAAGGTGGTTCACACAGCCTATCTTGACCTCGCCAAGGCTTTCAACACCATCCCCCCTTCTGGAATTATAGCTAAACTCACTAAACTAGGTATAAAATCCCTACGTCACAAGATGGGTTGCCAACTGGCTCACTGACAGAACCCACACTGTAAAAGTTGCAGACTCCAAATCTGACTTCAAACCAGTGACAAGTGGACTATCACAGGGTTCATTCCTGGGATCTCTCCTGTTTGGTATCTAATTCTCTGGAGTACAGGCTAACACAGAAGGCCTCTGGCTAATGAAGTTCGCAGATGACTGCAAACTAGGAGCCATAGTAGAGTCCCCAAATGATGTGGACATCCTACAGAAGGGCCTCACTGAGACAGATGCCTGGTGTCAGAGGCAAGGCCTCAAGCCCAATGCAAAAAATGCATGGTCATCCCCTTTGGTAAAAACTATGTACCCATGAACTACCACATAAACGTCAGTCTACTTAACGCCGAATGTGTGATAAGAGACTTTGGGACACAGGTAGACAGTAATCTCTCCTTTGATAAGCACATCACCACAGCAGTCAGGAAATCCTTCTATGGGGCACACCTCATCACAAAAGGGTTCTCATCCAGGAAAAAAAAAGAGGTCATTGTTCCCCTCTACTCGGCACTCAGACCCATTATAGAGTACAATGCCCCTTTTGGAATGTACCTCACAAGACATCTGCAGCAGCTGGGAAGGCAACAGAAGTACCTCACAAAGAGGATTACTGGCCTCAAACAGATGTCCTACACAGACTGTCTCAAAAAACTCCAGCTTTACTTTGTAGCATATCGCCTACTCAGAGGAGATCTCTGCCTAACATATAAAGCTAAGTTAAACCCAGAGCTGTTGGACATGCTACACCTAAAGAAATCCCAATCCCTCCAAGCTACATGGCTCTAGGGACCTAAACCTGGTCACCACAATAAAAAGGACATGCTGGAAGGATAGATTCCTGTCCCAGAGACTTCCTATACTCTGAAACAAGCTACCTATCTCTGTCAAGCAAAGTTTCTCATTAGCACGCTTCAAGAAAAATCTTGATGAGTGGATGGGAAATAGGAAATACACCCCAGGGATCACTTCTGTGGGTCTGCTCGACAGGAGCACAGGAAATTAACTTTCTTGGGTGGTGTAAGCCAGGGTACCTTGTTGGCTAGGCTTACTTAGGCCCTTGGGACGACAGCCTAGTACCTACCTACGAACCTATGATGCAACTTTTTACAGATGAGCACTGCATTTTGGGATAACTAGAGGCAGACTAAATCAGAATTACTTCAAGATGCCAGACCCCATGTGGTCAGACTGAGAAATTACATATAAAAATATTTAAAAACCTGTAAATAGTCCCAGAGTTGTGTTAAAATGTAGGAAACACCAAACCATGATGACATAAACATGTTTTTTGAGTCTGTAGGGGCGGTTCTTCTTTAAATCTCTGAAAATTGGGGGGGGGGGGGTCTTGTTCTTTTGGAATGTCCAAAATGGAGAAAATTTTGCTGAATTGGATATAGTATCTTCTTCTATAATGTTGAGGACCCATTGATCCCACGTGATGCCCTTCCACTGGCTTAACAGGGGGGATTGTCTTCCTTGCAGATGTCCAGGAGGATGGTGGGATAGGGGGCAAGACTCACAACTGTCCTTTGTGTAGGGAGTGCTCTTTGGTGTGACCCGATCTCTGTGGCTGTTCTGTTTGCCATCTTGTGGATTGCCCGGCTTTTTCCATGGAAAGGTCCCGCTTGTCTTGTCTGGGTGGAAAGAGCCAAGGTTTAGAGGGATAACTTCGACTGTACCTTGGGGTTGGGGACAAATAAAATTCTTTGACTTTTATTTTTTTGTCTAGTGTCTTGAAGACTTGTTCAGCTGGAGATATGAACAGAACTCAGTTTTGTGGGGCATCCAATATCTCAAGATTCTACATGGTCTAACATAGGCTGAGTTCTGAGTCATCCATGTCTGCGGACAATTGAAACTATTGCAGCTGCTCTTTAAGAAGCATCTGACGCATCACAGCCACATTTCAAGTTGTTTCTTTACCTGTAAAGCTTCACTAGCTATGCCCTGCACCTCCTTCTACAAGGTTCTGTCTATCAGGTCCTTTGGGAAACCCTTTAGTAGATTCAGTGGAGACCAGAGGGAACAGCTTTAGGATTTTTGTAAAGATGCTTTTAAGAGTCAAGCACCATGTAAAACATGCCTGATTTCCTACGTACAGGTGGGTAAAGAGTCAGGGAGTAGGAATACGTACTCAAACATCATGAGTACAATATGTATTGAAAGAACAGCCAATGGTCTAGTTGAAGGTAAGCTTAAAAGCTCCCTGGAATGTGTCTATGCCTGGAAGAACTGCTTACTTTCCCAGTTAAAATCTTCCTTGATTTTGTGTAATCTCTGAAGAAGGTCTTTGGTGGGGAAACTGAAGACACAGCATCAGAGTCCAAGTCTGGTTAGGTTTGGGGGTTGTAAATGACAAGAATACGAGAGCTCATCCTCATCATTACAGGACGAAGAGTCTTCCTCTTCTTGAAAGGCTACTTCCCCTGTTCTTTTAGTCAGAATTGGAGGAGCCGTTGACGAAGGTTGTGAGGGTACTCTGAATTTAATGAAGGCCATGAATTCCGGAGTTATCTTGAAAAGATCCTGGACTTTGGACTAGGACATGGAGGCCAAGGGTTGTGACAAGACCAAGACAGGAACACATTTCGGTTTAACAGTTCAACAGGTATGGCCAAGGGATGTGGTTGTCTAATCGCATCCTATAAAGGAATAGCAGTAGTTAGGGAAACCTAAGGTCTTCCTCCATAACCACTTTGCAGTTGTCAGAAGCAGATAGTTGCACAGGGGAGTCAGACCTGACTGATGTGTAAATTGTGGTGGCAGTCATGGGTATGCCAGGAACCGTGGTAGCCTCCAAAGGTCCCACCAGAGGGTTTTAGCCTATCAGTCACTAGTCCTGGGTCCTGTGAAGATGACTCATCAAGGTCCTAGTTCGACTTAGGAACTGTTGCAGTAGCTTTTTCTGCAGGCTTTTGATCCTTAGGGTTTTTACCTTTTCCCATTTTTGGGGATCACACCTTTGTCCGCCACAGTTAGTGTGGGCCCTGCAAAAGTCGGAGGTTGTGAAGCTACCGAAGAGGCCGATGATGATAATTCCATGAGTGCTGCAAGTACATTTGCCCTAATTTTAAGAGTTTCTTTGCACAAACTTAACAAAATCAGAGCAGTTAGAGACACTGTGCTGAGACCCCACCAAGCAAAACAAGTGAAAGTCTTTATGCAGGACTTGTTCCCCACGGCACAATTATTAACTTTCCTGAACATTAGAGAAGAAATATCTCCAGTGGGGTGCTTATCCATCTGGAAGGATAGGATCTCTGGAAACATGAGAAGACTGATGGCCTGAGAATATATACAACATAATAAATGAAGCACACCAGGCTTCATGGCTACAAAGAAAGTACAGCTTTGTACACTTACCATAAATGTAGATGTTAGAGTGTATTCACTGTTGCAGTCATTACATTTGAGTTATCTGCTGGCAGGTTGCCCTCAGTCAGCTTGATTAACAAAGTCTTGGGTCCGCGTCGGTTGCTGTCCCTTCTTCCATGACGTCAGGTCGTCAGGGGTATAAAAACATGCAGCAGACGCCATTACATCAGTTTTTCTTGCCCCAGATGTCAGGTGCCTCCCAAATGGGGAGCAAAATATATACAAGTAATTAAAAACACAAAAATATACCTCCAAACAAAAGCAAACATACCAAAAAGGCTTTTAAGCATAGTAAAAGAAAGTAGAGGTATAGTAAGAGAAAAACAAGGGGCTGGAGGGAGGGTAACCAGGACTGCAACAGTGAATACACTCAAACATCTACATTTACTATGTTCTTCGTGTTTCACTGTTGCAGTCATGACATTTGGGTAGATTCCCACAGCTATGGTTGGGAGGTTGGATTTATACAGCATTAGGACCAGCTATAAGGCCCTGTAAAACAGCAGTGGCAAAGCCAGCTCTAGATTTAGAGAAAATTGGTAAGTGGTAATGCTTGGTGAAAGTATGAACTAAACTCCAGGTAGCAGCTTCTAGAATATCCCTGGTAGGAACACTCTGAGAAAGGCTGTAGAAGTAGATGCAGCCCTGGTGGAATGAGATCTGATCCCCTGGGGGATAGCTTTTCCGTGGTGCTTATAGCAGAAATAAATACAATGGCTTACACATTTAGAAATGGTTTGTTTAGAAATAGCCTTCCCCTCTGCCCCTGCAGCAAATGTTACCAGCAGTTTTTCAGATTTTCTTCGAGATTTAGTTCTGTCGAAGTAGAATCTAAGTTGTCTGTGTACATCCAATAAATGCAGAATCCGCTTCCCCTTGTTCTGTGGATTGGAAAAAAAAGTTGACAAATGAATGGACTGGTTAAGACCCACAATGGGTAACCACCTTGGGCATGAAGGATGGATTGGTCCTGAGTGACACCCTGTCCGCATGAAAGATGATGAAACGCTCCACTGCCATAAGGGCCTGTAATTCAGATATTCTTCTAGCTGAAGTGATTGCTAAAATAAAGGCTGTTTTCAATGAAAGAAATTTTAAATCTGCAGTAGCAGCTGGCTCGAAAGGAAGTAGAGTGAGTTTCTCAAATACAAAGTTAAGGTCCCAGGCAGGGGTTGGAGCTCTCCTGGGTGGTATCAAGTTTTTGGCCCCTCTGAGATACTGCTTTAGCAGAGGATGAGAGAAGGGGGGGGTCTATGTTGTAATGAGCTGAAATGGCTGACGCATGGATTTTAATGGAGGAAAAAGACAGGCCCTTGTGAAGCATCTCAGTTAAGTATTGCAAAATCTGAGGTAAATTGGGCGCTGCTGTGCTCATCCCTTGAGATTGACTCCAGGCACATTTGTCAGCATAAGGTTTTCTAGTACTAGATTTTTTCGCCTCCAAAATGACATCCATCACAGGTTTGCTGAGGGATGCTAAGGGGGAATTTTAAATGATTAGCCAAGCTGCAAGATTTAATGTTTGGAGCTGAGGGTGCAGAATTTGGTTCTCCTGCTGAGATAGTAAGGAAGGTGTCTGAGGCAGGTGCCATGGAGAAATTTGTGACACACAGCGCAGGAGTGGGTACCAGTGTTGGTGTGGCCAGTCTGGAGCAATCAAAATCATTTTTGGTTTGTCCTGTTTGACTTTTAGTAGAACTTTGGAGAACAGCAGCAGAGGGGGAAAAGGCATAGACTGAAAGGTTTGTCCAGCTGAAGGACAGAGCATCCACTTTCCAGGCTTTTTTGTCTATGTCTGGGCTTCCCCATTTGCGTGTCAACATCTTGAAAAATCTGTGGTTCCAGTTTCCATTCGTGTGGGTCCATGAGATTTTTGCTTAGTTCGTCTGCTAAAATATTCAGCTTTCCTGGCAGGAATTGAGCTTGTAGTTGTACTTGGTAGCTCAAGGCCATGTTCCACAATGCTATGGCTAGTCTGCAGAGGGGGTAGGAATGTGTACCCCCCTTGCTTGTTTATGTACCACATAACCGTGGTGTTCAGTCTTTACCATTAGTTGTCCTGGATGAAGGTAGTCCTTGAAGGCTGTCTGTACAGCTAACATTTCTTTTTGATGGATATGAAGGTGCATCTGATTTGGGCTCCAGTTGCCCTGAATGCACTTCCCTGCCAGATGAGCCCCCCATGCATAGTCTGATGCGTCTGTAGTTAGGATATGGGTGGCAGGGGGTGGTGTGAATGTCAGTCCCTTGTTTTGGTGGCAGGCCTCTGCCCACCATAGGAACTCTAGGCGCAGGCAAGGTATGATAGGAATCACTGTTTCCAAGCTGTGACAATGTTGACTCCATAAACTTAAGTACCACTGACGTTTCCTCAAATGCAGTCTTGCATATGGAATTAGAAGAATGCAGGAGGCCATGAAACCAAAGGCTTGCAGTATTTGTATTGCAGATAGCCACCTGTTTGAAGTAAGTCACCAAATGAATTTGCTTTTCTGGCGCAAGGAAAGCCATCTGGGCAGTTGTATTCAAGCTTGCACCCAGGAATGTAATTTTCTGAGAGGGTACCAGTTGTGATTTCTTTTCGTTTATGGTGTACCCTAGACAAGTTAGAACCCTTTTTACAAACGCCAGATGTTTTAGAAGAGTGGCCTGGTTTTCTGCCTGAATTAGACAATCATCCAGGTATGGATATATTTGAATATTTCTTTGCCTGCAAAATGCAATTACTGGAGCCAGGCACTTTGTGAATACCCTGCTTTGAAGCGTAGATATCTTCTGCAAGATTCCCTGATTGGGAAATGCAGGTAAGCCTCTTTTAAATCTAGAGTTGCCAACCAGGCATCCTTGCCTAGCATAGGAAGTAGCTGGTGAGGAGTCAGCATTTTGAAATTTGGAGTGTCCAGAAAGGTGTTTAGAGTAGACAGATCCAGAACTGGACACCATGATTTGTCCTTTCTGGGTACCAGGAAAAGTCTGGAATAGAAACCTTGTCCCTTTTCCTCTTCTGATACTAGTTGAATAACCCCCATGTTTAGGAGGGAAAGTACTTGTTTCTGAGCCTCTGCCCACTGACTGGGCAGGTTTGGCCACCCGTTTGGAGTTGGCAACATGTGGAAATGAAATATGTAACCCTGGGACACTATATTTAAAACCCATTTGTCCTGGGTTATAAGTTGCCAGTTTTTAAAGGAAAGTCATTGAGACTTTTTTCCATAGGGTGGTGTCTTGTTATTTCCAGATTTGGAAGTGGAAGCACCCCATTGCTTAGTTCTGAGAGTCCCTTGCATCTGAAACCTGGTGCTTTTGGAGTGTCTGGGTTTGGCTTGAGTGACTCTGGAAGGAGCTGGAAAGGACCTGTTCTTAGTACACCAGTGCCTACTAAATCTTGGAGGTTGTACTTGTAAGAAATCTTTCACAGTTTGCATAGATTTAGCTTTAACTTCCATATTTTTTAAAACTTCTTCAGCCTTATTGCCAAACAGATGGTCCTGATGCAAAGGAGGATCCAACAGTTTTGCTTTAACAAAGGAGCATCCAACAGTTTTGCTTTAACATGATCAGGCAGAGATTGCTCCTTAAGCCAAGCATGCCTTCTAAGCACAGACCCAGTAACATCAGCCCTGCAAGCGGCCTCTAAAGAATCAAAACCACATTGCAAAGTATGTTTTCCAACTTGTTCAGCTGAATGCATCCTGTAAATCTTTATTTTCCACACAGTCAGAAATCAACATCATTTTCTGTTTAAGCAGTCCCATGATATGCTGTTGATATTTTAGCATATGGAATTGACAGTTTAAAGCCCTGATTGCCAAGGTTGCAGAAGTATAAACCTTTTTACCCCATCTATCCAGTGCCCTGGAGTCTGTATCAGATGGGGTAGGATTTTTAGCTGTAGAAGCCTTAATGCCCTTGGGCCCCTGAGAAATGGTTTCTGGGTCCGCAACAGGATTTTTTGAAAAGGAATTTGTGGGACTCAGGAACCCTGAAGTATCTGTCGGTCTTACTAGGGGCCGGAGGCAGGGAATCAGGGGCCATACTGGACTCCGAAAACACATCAACAATGCCTAGTACAGGAGGTATAGCCAAAGGCCTAAGCTGAGGAAGAAGGAAATCTCTAAGCCTCTTTTTGGATTCAGAAAATTCCTGGCTTTCCCAGTGGAAATGCTCCCTTAAGGTATGTAAAGTTTCCCCAAAAGAAAAATCCTCAGGGGGAGAAGCAGAGGGAATGAAATGCTCTGCATCAGAATCCTCATAAGTAGGTATTGACAAATCCAGGTCATTAGAAGAGTCAGAAGAAACAGAGTCCTGTTCAGTAGAGCCACAGTCAAGTTCAGCCCTAGGCTTCAGCCATTTTGATCATTTGATTTTTATGCATAGGGGCCTGAACATGTGGCCTGGGTGTCGTTTTTTTAAACATAGATCGAGATTTAGGCCTTAGTGTTGAAGGTGGAGTCCGTTTAATATGCAAGTCTGTAGGCCTGAATACACCCTCAGAAGCCGGTGCCTGCACAGTGGCTCTGGACCCATCCAAGGTAGAGACATCAGCGGGTTCCATAAGTGAAGCATCTCGCAGCATACCGGATTTTGAATGGGTCTCAGTAGAGGCCTGCGAATCAGAAGTAGCGGGTATCAGGGGCTGCGAAATTGCCTCACTGAGTACCGGCGAACTGGCGATTGGCTTAGGAAAAGCGTTGTCGGCAGTTTTGGACCTCAACGGCCTGTCTCTCTTTCTTTGCGTTTTTTCGGTATTCTGGTAGTCGGATAGCTAACAGACGTCATTTCTGGATAATTAAACCGAGAACCGAAATATTTAGAAGCAAAAATGTACCGATGACGGATAGTGCGCTGATTAAATAAAGCACAAAACTGACAGCAAGGTACGTCGTGGTCAGGGCCTAGGCAAGGAATACAGTACAAATGAAAATCCTTATGAGGTATTTGCTTCCCACAAGTAATACAATTATTAACTTTTACTGACATCGGTAAGGAGCAAGAAAAAGTTTCCCCAACGGGGTTCTTAGCTTTAATGAAGTACTTGCGAACTGCTTCTGTTTCGGGCACTACACGGCAAGAAAGACTGATGTAATGGCGTCGGCTGCATGTTATATACACCTGACGACCTGATGTCATGGAAGAAGGGACAGCAACCAACGCAGGACCCAAGACTTTGTTAATCAGACCGACTGAGGGCAACCTGCCAGCAGATTACCCAAATGTAATGACTGCAACAGTGAAACCCGAAGAACATCCAAAGATGGTGACAACGGATGCCCTTCTTATAGCCTGATGTCTGTCAGCTTGGGACGATGCTAAGACTCTGGAAATTGGGACAATCATGGACTTCTGCTTGGCAGGAAGACCCAAGTATCAGTACTGCAACACTAACATTTGGGAATAGGATCTTAAAGGGAAGATGCAAATTATGTAACAAATGCAGAAGTGTTCAGGAGGAGGAGAGGAGGTTTAAAGGAAGGCAGGAACCGAGCAACTTATGTAATGTTGAACTAAATAAGAGTCATAAAAAATGTACTGTAAAATGTACACAATTGAAAAGTGTTAATATGGTTTGTTTTCTTTTCTATTAATGTATGTGGCTATGTATTATGTGATGATTTCACAAATATGTTAAAAACAAAAAAGGCAGACTAGATGCCCAGCTTGTAATGCTTACAAATGTATAAAATGAAGTCAAAAGTAAGAGACTTGCAAAGCAGATCCATATCTTTAAAGACTGCTGTGGCATATGCTGACCTGGTGGAGCAAATTCAGAGCCCTCCAGTCAGAGCCTTAATAGAAAGTAAAGCTAACCACCCGTGAGTGGATAACCCACTTAAGTTTTATTTTCATACATGACTAACAGCTCAGAGTGCTTCAGTGGTTTACCCTTTGCACTGTAGCAAACCACTTGTTTGAGCATACCCATACTACACAAGATTATCTTTCCAATGTCCTTCAAGTTTAGGTAGGGTGATTGGCATATTGGTTTAAACAAATTTCAGAGACCTCCTTAATCCAGCAGATGGTATAGCCAAGTTACAAACTTACCAAAAAGAAAAGTTGTGTAAAGTCTTACCATAACCATAGATGTCCTTCTCTTCCATGTTTCAGTATTCTGCATATGGGTTTACTCCTCTTGTCTCGCATACGTATGGCCAGTATATTTCAGTCCCTCGGAGGAGCATGTGACGTCTGACGTGGCTGAGGGAACGAGGGCCATAAAAATGACGTTGGCATGCACCAGTCCTCAGAACTGAAAGCCCCAGTCAGAGCCAGTCCTAAAAAAGCAATGCCAGTCCAGTGCCATCCAGATAGGGAAATGTAACTTAACAGGAGGAGAAGGTGGGTGGGAAGGAATACTGCAACATGGAAGAGGACATCTATGGTTATGGTAAGATTTGACATAACTTTTCTATGCCCTTCTATTCCCATCTTGCAGTACTCTGCATATGGGTGAGTGCCAAAGCTCCCTGCGATAGTGGAGGTGGTCTACATGCAGACTCCAGAAATCCGTGAAGGATAGCTCTGGCAAACCCTGCCCTGGATCTAGAGATGTGGTCAAGTTTGTAGTGTTTGGTGAAGGTGCGACTAGAAGACCAAGTAGCCGCCTTCAGGATAGTAGAGGTGTCCAGACCCTTAAAAGAAGGCTCCTGAAGAAGCCATGGCTCTGGTGGAATGTGCTTTAACTGCCCCTTGCAGAGATTTACCATGGAATTGGTAGCAGAAGGTGATGAGCTTCAAAATCCACATAGAGGTGGTCTGCTTGGACACTGCCTTCCCCAAGGCTCTAGGGTGGAAGCATACAAACACAGTTGGTCAGCCTGTCTGATGGACCTGGTTTTATGGAGGTAAAATCTGATTTGTCTATGCACATCCAGAGAGTGCAGTACTCTCTATCATTGTCCCCCTGTGGGTTGGGGAAAAAGACAGGCAAGTGAATGGCCTGGTTAAAGGACAGGTCATTCACCACCTTGGACATGAAGGATGGGTTAATTCTAAGAGTAACCCTTCCCTTTGGGGAAAACTAGATAGGGAAGAATAGCTATAAGGGCTTGTAGTTCCAATACTTTTCTGGCTGACATCAGGGCTACTAGCCGTACACTTTTCCGTGTGCAATGTTTTAGAGAAGCTTTATCTGCTGGCTCAAAGGGGGGGGGGGGCATAAGCATTTCAAGCACGTAGTTAAGATCCCAAGGGAGGAGGGGGGTACCTGGGAGGTCTGAGGTGAAGTACCGCCTTAAGGAAGAGCTTAGAAGGAAGCCTGGATGATAAGGGTGGGTCCAGAGGAAGGTATGTTGAAATTGCAGACAGATGAGCTTTGATGGATGAATAAGACAAGCCAGTCTGCAGTAGCTCACACAGAAAGACAGGACTAGAGGGAGGTTGTTAGAGAGCAGGTCCAGCTCTCTTTTGGGACACCAACAAGGGAATCTTTTCCACTTAGAAAGGTAGGATTTTCTTGTATTTGGTTACCTGGCTTTCTGTAGGACATTGAGCACATCCTCACTGTAAAGGTGTCTAAAGGGGATCAGAATCCTATCAACCACAGGGTGAGGTGTAGAAGCTGCCACTGTAGATGAATCAGTGACCCCTTGTGTTGTGTGTGAAGGTCAACTCTGGGGGGTAACGTGTGGGGATTGCCCTTAGACAATTGGAGAAGTAAGGGAACCAGTGCTGTCTGGGCCAGTAGGGGGTCCCCAACAAGATTTTTGGAGTGCCCTGCTGAATTTTCTGCAGGACTTTATTACTGCTGATTCAGAAAGATATTTCCCCTTCCAGGAGATTGAGAAGGCATCTGTTGCTAGTGCCTGGGGTTCTGGTGTCCTGGTGTAAAAACCAGGAAGCTGCCTGTTGATGGAGGAGGCAAAGGGGTCTATTTGAGGTATACTCCACCTGTGGACCTGGATCCAAGAAGACATCTCTGTGAAGCATCCATTCGTGGTTGCTTTGTGATGGTTCTGCTCAGATAATCTGCCTGGAAGTTGTGGAGAGAGGGAATGTAGGTCGCCTGCACAGAGATTCCCTGTGAGGTGGCAAATTCCCAAACCAGAAGGGCTAGCTTGCAGAGCAGGCAAAACTTGGTCCCTCCCTGCTTGTTGAGATATCAAAGCACAGTGGAGTTGTCTGTGTAAATCTTCAATGGGCCCTGCTGGAGGAAAGGTAGAAATGCCTGGAGGGCTAAAAGAACTGCCCTCATCTCTTGGGCATTTGTGTGTTCCAGTTTGTGAGGATTTGGCCACAGGCCCTGCACCCTTCGATGGCCCAGAATTGCTCCTCGGCCAAAGTCTGAGGCGTCTGTGTGCATGACCTGTGTGGGCTGAGGTGGTTGGAGGGGAAGACCTAGGTTGTGGTTCACCTGTGCCAGCCACCACTTTATTTCCTTTTTCAGGCAAAGGAGAAGAGGTACCCTATGCTCCACAGGATGGGAGTGTTGTGTCCAGACTAATCGAAGTTACCACTGTAACTTTCTCATATGCAGTCTTGCTAAAGGTAGCATGGGGATGGTTGGCTGCCATGTAGCCCAGCAGTCTAAGGGACTGCCTTGCTGTCAACTCTGTGGAATGAAGGGCCAGAAGCAGATGTTCTGTCAATGAGCTCACTTTGAGGGATGGAAGATATGCTTCCATGAGGTCAGAGCGTAACCTGCACCCGAGGAAGACAATGTCCTGGGTTGGCTGGAGATGAAATTTTGGGAAGTTTAGCTAGAATCCCCGTGACTGTAGAAAGGCCACTACAATGTGGATGTGCAGCTGAACAGTCTCTTTGGCTGGGAGCCTGTATCAACATGTCGTCCAGGTAAGGGAATATCTGTATTCCCTTTGTCCTGCAATAAGCAATCACTGGGGCCAAGCATTTTGTGAAGACTCTGGGTGCAGTGGAGAGCCCAAAAGGCAAGACACAGAATTGTAAATGAGAAGAACCCACTGAGAACCTCAGGTATTTCCTGTAAGTTGGCTTTACTGGGATATGGAGATAAGCATCCTTTATGTCTAATGTTACCATGAGCCCTTGGGGAATCAGGAGAGGGAATAGGGCTGGAAGGGTCAGCATTCTGAAGGCAGGAACCTTTAACAAAAGGTTGAGGTGAAAGAGGTCTAGTACAGGTCTCCAGGGTCCGTCTTTCCTGGGGACCAGGAAGATCTAGGAGTAAAATCCTCTTCCTTTTGCAGCTGAGGGGACTGGTTTGATGGTGCCCTGAGCTAGCAGAGTCTGCACTACTGGTTGCAAGAGATGCAACTGTTGTGTAGGTGGTTGTGGGACACCTTTCCTTTTTGGAGGGGTGATCCAGGACATGAAGTAACCATTCTGTAGTATGGAAAGGACCCACTTGTCTGAAGTGAGATTGGTCCACACAGGGAGGCAGTGAGAGAGGCGGGCTGACGGCGATATGGAAGGAGGGGTGGTGGAAGCAGGGGTGGGCAGGTAGTCAGATGCTACCTGCCCTGTCTTGAAAGGGTGGTCTCTAGCTTGAAGAGGAAGATGCTCTAGCTGTAGGTGGCTGTTTCCTGTGGGCTTCCTAGGCCTTGAAGGAGCAGCAGGGCGAGAGTGCTTCTTAATAAACAGAGTTTTTTAGCAGGGTAGTTTCTTTGGAACTTAGGAATGGGAGAAACTAGCAAATGTTTCAGGTCCTGCATTTCTTTTACCTTTTTGCTGGAGTGAATTGAGAAGGTCTGCTACCTTAGAGCCAAACAATGCAGTATTATCCAAGGGAGCATCAGTAAGCTTTGCCCTGAAATCATCAGGCAGGGGTTGAAGGCGATGCCAGGAGTATCTACGTAAGGCAGATGCCGATTCTGCTGACCTGGCTGATGATTCAGCAGCATCATGTCAGCAGCATCATAACTGCACTACCTGGGAAGAGAGGGCCAGGAGAGAGGTCAATGATGCTTTGGCAGGACAGTCTGGAATATCCACCAGGAGTTTGTGGCAGATTCCAGGACAGAAGGCATACTTGGCCATGTCAGTTTGGTAATTTGTCGCTCTGAAGAACAAGGTAGTAGAAGTACAAATCTTTTTACCCAGCCGCTCCACTGTTTTGCTGTCTTTGTCAGCAGGAAGAATGGTGGCAGTGGGCAGGAGTTTAGAGAACTTATCCGTAGAGATGGAGATGGTGGCTGGATCAGCAAGTGGGCACTTAAGCAGATGCTTAAACAGTGTCAGGCACCCTGTAAAGTCTGTCTGGTCTCCATGGAGCAGGAGGTTGGGAGTCTGGGTTAACAGATGCTGAGGAGAAGGCATCTAAAAAGGCGGGCAGGATAGGTGAAACCGTAGATGGGCTTGGGGAATCCATCTGAAGGAGGTCAGATCTTTTTTGGACCTCAAGTCATTTCAGAAGATTCCCATTTGAAGTGTTCCTTCATCCTGGAGATAGTTTCATTTCTCCAAATGTGAAGTCTTCTGCTGGAGAGTCTGGATCAACTGATCCTTCCTCGGGGAGCCATACCCCAAAGGAGGAGAAATCTGTGAAGTATAAAATAGCAATTCCTCTGAGGAATCAGAGTCTTCCTCTTCCCTAGTGATAGGGTCTGAGGCCTAGGAATCAGGAGTGGAGAGGATGTGGAAGCACTTACAGAGGTAGTCTTTCAAGGCCATGAAAGCACTAAAGAAGCTTTGACTAAAAGCCTGCCAATCAGGCATGCTTTCAGGAGAGGGAGAAATATGCTTTCATTTTCCCCTTCTTTTAACGGGCCTAGCAGGCGTCCGACACCTGGAATCTGGAGACTTTAAAGAGCCAGAGGGATCAGACGGCCCTTTAGAGAATGCTGGTACCCCCCCCCCCCATGCATCAGAAACCAGTGCAGTATAGCCTCAGTGGGCGTGCTCTTGCCGCGGGATTGTGCTTCATCCATGGAGGTACCTGCTCTATCCAATGTGGTGGATCTGGGTCCTTCTACAAGGCAGATGTCGGCCAGAGTCTGAGGATCAGATGGAAGAGGCTCAGCAGTAGATGAAGGCCAGAGGGTCTCTGCCTTCTTTTTTGGTGGTTCAGAAGCCCCTCCATCCCTAAAGTAATCTATTTAAGGCATTGGTTTTCTAAGTAAAGGTTTAACATGTGCTATGCAGGGTCTTGGGTACAAACACCTGACAAATGGGGAAAGCCTTGTGGCTGTACAACCGTCCCAAACAGAAAATACACTTATCGTGGGCAACCTTGTGAGGGATCTGGTGGCTGCACTAACACTTGCCTTTCTGGATGACAAACACACAATACAATTTTAAAAGGAAGGACTGAAAAGGTCCCCAACGGGGTACTTATCTTATTTATTCGAATCCGATGTCAGTGGTAACAGTAGCACCTGACATACGACTGGCAGCTGAGAAGTTCTGAAGGCTGGTGCGTGCCATCACTTTTATGGCCCTCGTTCCCTCAACCACATCAGACGTCACATGCACCTCAGAGGGACTGAAAACTTTTGTATACTGGCCATACATACGCGAGACAAGAGGAGTACGACGATATGCAGAATACTGCAACATGGGAACAGAAGGACATCTGTAGATATCTTCACTATTGTAGTAGTCTGCACATTTGGGATTTCCACTACAGAAAGCCTGATGTCCATCGGGTGTCCGGGATTCATCACCCTTCCCCCTTCTAGGCTATGCAGGTATCGTCCAACCTGGACATCATTATGTCTGTGGTACAAGGGGGCGGTCCATCCGTAAAGTCTATGGTTTTCCTGTTCTGGTAGTCCCTAGGAATCTGCAGCAAATCCAGTGTACTACATGTTCTGGAGAACAAAGTAAGGACCGTCTCCCCACCACCTATGGCAGTCTAGTAACGCCCCACCCAAAGCTGACTCAAAGTTTTAGGTCAACCTCAGGAGACAGAATACCTTGCGATGGTAAGGGAGATGGAAGACTGAAATCACTCCAGCTCCCAGATGTCCACAGTATAGGGAAAAAAAAAAGGTGGAGGAAGGGAGACAGCACAACAGCAGGCATACATGAAAAATATCTGCAATTATAAGCTTCTAACACAAGTGAGCTTATTAAACCCTACAGTACATTCACTGTTACAGCTGTGATAAATTCTTGGCACTACTACTGCATTGGGACAGCCATATGGTCCAACTTTCAGGATTCCCCCATTGCTGGCCAAGTGGATGTCCTCCTTCCTAGACACTGGCATATCAGTGGTACAAGAGAAATGTCCTTCCAAGCAGTGGCGGCTCATCCTATTGAACTGCAGGACTGAAGCCACCCCAGCTGAAAAACAAAAATAATAAAAAAAAAAAATCCCAAAACTCACACATGCATGAGTAGAAACTCTAATCCTGACTGTTCTTTCACCAGTTCAGATTCAAAAGAAGGCAGCAGTCTTACAGATGCCCCAGAAGTCTATGTGGTTACAGCTGCATAGACTGGAAGGGGATCGGACTGCAAGTTCTTTAAAAGTGTACAAAATCCTCACCAAACTTCATTAAGTCCTGAAAGGGAGCCCGTTGACCAAGAAAGGGATGGACGCCCACCCAGTTTATGCCGAGCCAAGATGGCAAAATCCTCTGCCTGGATCCCTTGAACCTAAACCTTGAAGTGGCTGCCTTTAAAGGACCCATACGAGGGTGGACACGGATGACCTCAATCTTAGAACTGGGGACTATCACACACCAACAATGAAAGGATATCACCCTCAGCTTCCAGGATCAAAACATAGGTATTGGAGCCAAATGTCCCAAAGAGGCATCCAGACTGACTGAATGGAAGACTTGCAGTTCAAAAGGAGATGCTGTCATTAGGCCAGCCAGCAGAAGCCAGGTGTGGGAGCTACAAAAATGCCTCATAGGACCAGACACACTCTCAAGTCCAAGGATATCTTTGGTTTCCAACAGGATACTGTCCCTCCCACCTCATATGTTTCTCACAAAGGAAATTCTGTCTCCTGTGTAACATGCCTGCGGTAGGCTTGGTTAACCTCATGTCAGCTACAGCAGACTTGCTTCTAGCACAGGTTCACAGGCAAGTACTAAGCAACTTGTCTGCAGACCATTACAAGCCTAGCCAAAAACTGCTACTAAAATTCACTCCAGCCTCAAAAAGGGCAGGAGGAGATGGATTTGAAGCTGCCCATCTAATTATCTAGATCTACCCTAAAGGTGACAAATGCTACTCTGCTTGACACACAGTGGAAATATTGTTCCAGAGGTGACGGAAATGTTGCCAATGCCCCTTATTTATCAGACGATGAAGGTTTAATTGGCTAGCTGATGTATCATTTTAATGAAAAGGAATACGAGATCAAAAAAGGGTTAGATTTTTCATGGCTGGAAAGGCTAGAGATCTCCACTGGAGAGTCTACAACAGACCAAGTACAGAGAGGGATGCCAGTCTGACCTGATAACTAACAATTTTGAGGCCACTGCCCTATTTAATTATGAATCCCTAAGATCTCTCAATCTGAGTGAAGTGTTTCGACAAATACCTGACAAAAGGTACATTATATTCAATAATGGGTCCGACAGGATATAAGCAAATGCGAATTAGGACTTCTCTGGATCTAGTTGAGATGCCTTTACAAAGTCTTCTATTGTACTAGGAAAGACAGTTAAACAGTAAGTCAACAAGAGTGCTTACATCCCTTACAACAGTGTCTGATGGGAGGGGTGTCTCACCTACTATGGTATAAGAAAATATTTTGTTTACCAAAACAAACTACACTACATTTTTTCTCATTTAATTTGAGACCACTGTCCTTGCACCAAATGTTAAAATGGTCTAACCCATGCTGGAGTAACTGTGAATCTGTGGTAGATTGATCATCACCCAAATTTACTGTCATCTGCAAACCTGGATAACCACAAACCAGAGGCACTGGCCTGAAGGTGTGAGAAGAGATGCCAAATAAGCAAGGGCCTAACACTGAACCCTGTGGTACACCACTGGTAACTTTCAGAAGTGGCACCTGTAACTAACCACATGGATTCTATTAGACAACCAGTCAACTATCCACCTCACAATGTATGGATTTACGTTCAGATTTACACATCCGGATATTTTGTATAATGAAGGATCATCTTAGCTAGTTGTTTATGGACTATTTTTGAATGACTTAGAGAAAGTTGCAAGCTGATGTTTTGGGAGAGAGTTCCATATTTTACCAGTGGTGTTGGCAAATAGCCGCCCACCACCCAGGCTTGAGAGATTTAGTTGTTGGACAAGGATTCTGTTTGCTGAGCCAAGGCAGCTTTAGATTGAGGGAGTCATTATTTTTTTTTTTTTGGTGTATTTCTCAGGTTGTTTAAGGATTTTGAAGGCCTCTATGAGTTGTTACTGGTGAAGAAGGTGTGGGAATTTATCCATGGTGTGTTCTGTAGGGTAGGCCTGTAACGAACCCTGGCATGTTGTGATTATAGCAGATGAGAGCTTGTTTTTGTGTTACCTGTGCGTGGTAGGATGAGATGATCTGAAGAAATGTAGAGGTTAAATATTAACAGCCCAGACAATGGTTTTCTTAGGGGTAGCTGTTGGCTATCAATGTAGATGACCTCCTAGTGTTCTACACATTGTTCCCAGCGGAATATACAGGTGACAATTAGGTTAATGCCATATATTTATTTTTTGTAGAATTTTTAGAGCTAATAGTATTAAGCGTTAGAGACCTGGGGGTTAGTTATGATGTTAAGTGTGCTATTATATAAGACAGCTATTCCACTCCTCTTTCATGGCGGAGCATGTTTTCAGATAGACACATTATGTTGGGGAGTTATGTGGCTAGTACAGCATGCAGGCTATGTATCTTATTGTTGGATATGATGCACGTACTGCATAACAGTTTTACATCCACTGCTTTTTGGCTACTTTTTCAAAGAAATGAATGATGTTAAACTGGCAGGACCTCCTTCTGACAAAGCTGAATTGATGAGGGTCTAGCGTTTACAGATTTCCAATGTCCAGATCAATGAGGTTTGAGATGATGTACTCCACAGCTTTACATAAGGCAAGCTAAGACTAATGGGTCTACAGTTACTAAGCTCAATAGTTGAGCCACCCTTCTGTAACAGAATTATAAAGGCGGTTTTCCAGGCATTAAAAACTAACCATTAAAGAGGCTTAGATTAAACAGGTTAAGTTAGAGGTTCATACAAAACACAGCTGGCACTTAATTAGGCAACCTGGTATAGCATCAAGGCCACTAAATGAGGTGTTCTTAGCTTTTGGGAGGGCAGACAAAACATGTTCCAGAGTAATTAAAGAGAATACCAGAGTAATGAATATCTGAGGCTGTACTGGCTAGAGAGAAATTTGCATTAAAATGGTCATCTATAACATTAACCATTTTCTTTGAGTCATATCATGTAGTATTCGGGAACCTTTTTGGGCATTAGTTCTTCACTTCCTGACATAGTTACAGATTTGTAGTTATTTTGGGTTTTAGTGTTATGCCCATACTCAACTTGAGTTTTTTAATTGTCCCTATAATCTCTCTCCTAATTTAAGACTGATATTAAGGTAGACTGAATGAGATACAAGCATTAAGGACTTTCTTTTGTTGTATAATTTATAAGGATATTCTACTATAGAAGTTTATTTTTAAATGTCTCATTATATTTGGTGAATACAGAAACAATCTTATGAAAACTATTTAACTGGGAGAAGAAAACAAGGGCAAAGGCAACAGCTCTGGCAAAGGGATCCACTGGAGGATTACAGTGGAATCGAATTAGATAATTACAAAGTTAATGAAGAAGGTTTACATTTCAGAAGTCCCTAAACATAGAGGTGTTTACATGTGAAGTACCACCAGTTTTAAAGGGAAAAGGTTCCTAACTTATGGTCTGATTTAACACAGCAGGATGATGCATTTGGAAATGTGAAAGTACTGGCCATATTATTTGTGAGGACTAGATCAAGAATACTGTGGCCACCAGTAGAGAGATGGCATTTATAATGTCAATGAAGTGATGAGTGTGCAACCGCTGGCACTGTACATCAGCCAGTTTACTGATGGATACGGTGCTGTGATTAATGGGGATTTCAGATACGTTAAGAGAGCTATCATGCTTAGAAGTGGGGCATAAATGTTCTACAGTTAGCTATGAAGTGGTAGTCTTATTTATGGCGATTTGGACATCTAGGAGTTCAAATGTGGTGTCCCAAGGAATTCTTCAGAGGCAATGATATCCTTAAATACTGAAACTCACTCAATTGCCAGGAGATCTGAAGACATGACAGGCACTACACACAAGTCGACAGCATGCTCAAAACAGTGTCTCTGTAACTACAAATTATGAATATTTTCAAGCTGCAGCAGAGCTTAAAGTCTGGTAATTTGTTTAACACTCCTGGCATTCGGCAGTCACATTAATGTCTTTTAAACTGGAATTCCATCTGAGAACTCTGTCTAAAAAAAAGACACTATGGGAGCAGAAAAGGCTTTAGCCTGAATTTGAAAGCCTTGACAGCAAAGACAGGGCATCAGGTGCTGACTTGTCAGAACATGGGCTAAATTCTTGGCTAGAATTGTAAGGGCCCCAGGGCAAATAGCCTAGTAACTTCCTATGTGAACCACAAAAGGTACACAAATGCCCACTACAGCTGAAGATGCAACTCCACCACCTGAAGGGTACTTTAGCTGTAAACTCTAGAAACCAGGTCAAACCAACACAGAGAGGAACACTAGCAAAATATGCAATTTACATTCATTTTGGAGCAAATATCTAAAGAGGGCACAATCAGGCAGCTCTCTTATACCAGGGACATGCTTGTGCCCAGGAGAGGAGGTCTACTTGGCCAGAAAGAGGAAAGAAGCAAGGATCTGGAAGTCATGCTGCCCTTTGCTTCTTTTGCTGCAGAAATACCAAGAAAGTATGGTTGTGTAAGTAAACTTACCACAACAGTAGATGTTCAAATTATCACTGGTTCAGTAGCCTAAGCTATACGGGTTATATCCTGTATAGGATGCAACAGCCGCCAGCTTCCAAAGTTTCACACACACAAACTGTTAGTCAGCTCGAGCCTTGATGACAAGGGTAGGTTAGGCCACCAAGACCTTGAATGCTTTCATGCCAACTGAGAGAGGGAGCCTGAAGCCTGAGAGAAGACTGCTAGAAGCAAAAAAAAAAAAAAAAAAAAGTTTGCACCCTGGCATAAACACAGCAAGAAACAAGAGGAATGGAGCGATAGTGCAGTGGTGATCATTTGAACATCTACTGTTATAGTAAATGTATTTACACAAATGTTACTATGTTCTTGATATTAATCACTGCTGCAATAACTTATACTATATGGGTAGATGACTACAGCATAGAACAACCAACAGATGGAAAGGGAAGTGTCCAGGAGCCCCTGGCGAATGGTCCTAGCAAGGTGTGGCCTAGACCTGGAGAAGGAATCCAACTTGAAGTGTTTTGTAAAAGTATAGAAGAAAAGTTACTGCTTCAAGAATGATTATAGTCCAACCCTTTCCAAAAAGCCATACATGAAGCAAATTCCCTAGCAGACTGTGCCTTGACCTTGCCTGGAATAGTTTTGTTGTGGGACCAACAAAAGGTAACAGCCTGATGCAGCCACTTGGAAATAGTCTGTTTTGCCATGGGTTGTCCCTTTTTCTTACTTTCACAACTAAATTAATGGAAACATTACTTTCACAACTAAATGAATGGATACATTTTGTTCCATCAAGATAGTACCAGTATTGTCTGTGGACATCCAAGGTATGAAGTATTATTTCTCCCTCATTTTGGGTTCAGAGAACAACACAGGTAGACAGACAGCTTGGATAGTAAAATGTGATCCCCTTGAGGCACAAAAGAACAATTAGTTCACAAAGAAACTCTGCCTCAGTGGAAAATGATATGATAAACCCACCAAAACAGCTTGCAACTAAAGATACTCTTCCTGCAGAGGTCAGGCCAGAGAAATCAGTAAAACTGTTTTCCATGTTGAGAAACTCATCAGTCAGATGGCTGGTTCAAATAGAACAAGTGTTAGTTTACATAAAAATTAAGATCCCAAGGAGGAGTCACTGTTTTTTCTTAGAAGTCTCTTATGCAACACCCCTTTCAAAATCATTTTGAAATGAGAATGCCTTAAAAGATGGGATCCATGGCAAGACTTGGTGAAATGGCCAACAAATGAACCCTGACAGAAGTAAAATGACAGGTCACTAAAAAGAAACACAAATACTGTAAAACCAAATTAACACTAGCCCTGAATGGGTGCTGGCTATGATGTTGACACAGACTACAAAACCCTTTTTCATTTGCTTTCATGCGATATTCTAGTAGTAGGCTTTCTTGTCTACATTAGTACCTACTGCATATTATCAGTAAACAGGTGCCTAAAACTTAAGACTATCATCCAGAAAGTCCGTTGAAGTTGTTTTGAGTCAGGATGCATCAAACACTCCTGTTCTTGTGTTTGTAGATCAGGCAGTGAGAAACCTTGGGGTAAATGCCCCTGGCCAATTCCAGAAGAATGGAGAACCACTGCCTGGGCGAGAAGGAAGTCACCACAATGATTTTGGAGGACTCCTGAATGTTTGGAAGTACTCAGTTGAAAGAGTGGAAAAGCACACAGGAACACTCCTGTCCAGGGAAAAGAAAAGCATACATCTTCCCAGGCCTTCCTGAATGGAGTCCTGGAGCAGAATTTTGCCAGCTGTTCCTTTGAAAAGGGGCTTTATGTAAATAACACTAACAAGAATGCACAGATGATAAAATGTGGTATGTGTAGATATTGTACTCACATTAAGGAAGGGACAGTATTTAAGGTTAATAATATTAATATTTACATTAAATGCAAATATAATTTAACTCTGAACGATTTATATACTGTGCTCTTTGCAACCAATGTAATTGTTTTTACATTGGTAAGACGGACAGAAAATTAAAAAACAGTGTGTATGAACATCTGTATGAAATAAGAACTTGCAAAGACACAAATGCGTTATATAAACACATTTCGAAGAGGAGTGAACATTCCTTTTTTTTTGTTATTGACAGTGTTAATACAGACATCAGGAGTGGTGCTTGACCTTTTTTATTAGAAAGTAGAAAATTATACTGGCAGTTGCTGTCTAGCAACTGGCCAGGTTTAAATGACTGCCTTTCAATTAATTACATATTAAAATGGAGAGTACTTAGAAGATAGTAATTATTCTATTTAATATTGTACATAGAATTTAAATATTTTTTTATACATTGACATTTATTTTATTATTACAATTGCATCATTACGAGTACTTTTATGTCTTGTGCCTATTTACTTTAAGGGGGTGTGGTTAATGACGTGATATGTTTGGCAGTCTTTAAAAATGCTTCTTGTTAATTTAAAAATTGTCTGATGTTCTGTTATTGGGACAAAAGCGTTTACCGCTATTTATCTTTGAATAAACTATTTCATATGTATTTGTGGACTACCTGTGGATTTTTCTATGCTTTGTCTGCATTTGTGGATTCCCAGTGTTTTTTTTTTCCGTGGAGTCATTTGTATTCATCCATCTCTGCATTTGGCCAGCAGTTGTTTTAGTCTTGGTGCAGGTTTTAATGTTTAGAAGTACTCAGCTGAAAGAGTGGAAAAGCATACAGGAACACTCCTGTCCAGGGAAAAGAAAAAAAGAAGTTATGTCCTTACCACAATGTTCCATGTGAGTTGTTCATCTCACCTTTTTGTTCTTGCGCGTGGGTCGGAGCCGATCCCTCGGCTCCGAATCGGCCGCTTTCAAGCTCAAACTCTCAGAGAAGCTCGAGACTTAGTGTATTTCCCATGATGCTCTACTGTGAATCCCCAGATCTAGTATGCTGCAACCAAGACAGCCTACAGGAAAAAATGAAACTATAGTGTCTACCTATGAAGGTAGCTAAAAGATTGTAGATAGGAAAAACAGAATATGCAATACAGACTGACAACTCGACCAATCTACCAAGGCAACCATCCTGCTCGACTGGAGGGGGAAGGTGGGCGGGAATGTAAGAACAAAAAGGCGAGATGAACAACTCACATGGAACGTTATGGTAAGGACATAACTTCTTTATGTGAAGTTGTTCTATCTCACCGTTTTGTTCTTACACATTCCTGAGCACAGTGGAACTAAAGGTCGCCCTGTCCCTGGAGGTCCTATCCACTTTGTAATGAGTGATAAACGTGTGAGGTTTTGACCACGTGGCAGCTGCACAGATGGTATCTAAGGGTAAACGAGCTGCATGAGCTAATGACGTAGAAACAGCTAGTGTCGAGTGGGCCTTGACATTAGATTCTAATGGCTGACTAGTGGAGGCATAAATGGATTTGATGCAGTCAGAGAGCCACTTAGACAATGTGATTTTTGATACTGCAAAACCTTTCTTATTTTCTGCGTAAGAGACGAATAGTTGATCTGATTGTCTGAACTCTTTCGTTCTATCTAGATAGAACTTCAGTTGTCTGTGTACATCAAGTTTGTGTAACATATATTCCAATCTGTTGGTATGGTGCCTGAAGAAGGTTGGAAGCTAAATGGACTGATTTAAGTTAGTTTCTGAACAGACCTTGGGAAGAAAGGTAGGATTAGTCCTAAGGGAGACTCTATCAGAGTGAAAAATCAAATATGGGGGTTTGGAGGACAAGGCTTGAAGTTCGGAGACCCTACGTGCAGATGCAATGGCTACCAGGAATATAGTTTTCCAAGACAAGAACTTTAAGTGACAGGATGAAGCGGGTTCAAAGGGGGCGAGCATCAATTGGAATAAAACCGGATTCAAATTCCAGGGAGAGACAGGATGTCTGATAGGTGGTCTGAGATGGTGGGTTCCTTTTAAGAATGCTTTACATAGTCTATGCGACATGATGTTAGACCCATTAAACCCCACATGGAAATTGGAAATAGCTGTCAATTGGACTCTAATGGTGGCAGCTGCTGCGCCATTATGGAACAAGGAAGATAAGAATTCTAAGATGATATGAACAGATGCCACATAAGGATCAATGTCATGTTGAGAAGCCCAGTGAACAAACCATTTCCATTTGTTATTGTATAGTTTCCTGGTAGATAGTTTATGAGAGGAAACTATAATACGCTGGACCGCAGAAGACAAATTTTGAGACCTGGCTAATGTGGAAATTGGAGCAGCCAAGCTGTCAGTTTTAGGGAGGTGAGGGAGGGATGAAGAACTCCCGACGAATGAGTCAGAAGATCCAGCACTGGGTCCAGGATCCATGGTTCTTCCACTTGATACTTCCGCAGGAAGGGAACCAAATCTGTTGAGGCCAAGACAGGGCTATCAAGATCACAGTCCTTCTCAGACTTTTGGCTTTCTGCATGAATTTGGGAATTAGGGGTATTGGCTGAAAGGCATACAAGAGGCCTGGGGGCCAATCGTGTATGAGTGCGACCCTCGGTTTGTTCCCCGGTGGGGGATAAAGGGCAAAGTAGCTGCTGCATTTGTCTTGTCATTCATTGGAGATGCAAATAGGTCGCAGCAAGGCTGGCCCCATCTGCGGAAGATCTCTTCCGCCACCTTCTGTTTGAGAGACCACTCGTGAGGCAACAGCATGGCTCTGCTTAGTTTGTCCACTATCACGCTGGATGACCCCGGGATGCGCGTTGCTATCAGAAAGCATCTGGTGGATACAGCCCACTGCCAAATTCTTAGGGCCTCCCGGCATAAGGAATATGATCTGGTTCCCCCTTGCTTGTTGATATACCAGACTACCAACATGTTGTCTGTCTGGATAGCAATTGTACCTAGAGGAAGAGAATTGTGAAAGTGTTGCAACGCTAGGAACACCACTCTCAGCTCTAGGACTTTTATATGCAAATGTGTTTCCATGATTGACCAAGTGCCTTGGACAGTCTTTCCCTGAAATAGCCCCCCTCACCCCACCCTATCAGGGAAGCATCCGTGGTCACTGTGGCTGTGGGTTGGGGAAGAACAAAGGGACGTCAGAGTATCACTTGGTCGCTGTTCAACCACCAATTGAGATCCTTCTTGCAAAGATTCGTTAGTCGGATCTCGTGTGACATGGGCAGACGTTGGTAAGACCATTGTGTGAAGAGTAGCCACTGGAGTATTCGCATGTGCATTCGACCTAACGAAACTGCTATCGGTGTGGCTGCCATTTTGCCTAAAAGCTGCAGTATTTGGGACGCAGGAGCTTTGTTCCGGACCAACAGGCTGGATAGTTGATTTTTTAGAGATACGATTCTTGATTGGGGCAACGTGATCCTTGCATTGACGGTGTCCAGTTCTGCCCCTATAAATGTAATATGCTGCGAGGGCGATAACGCAGATTTTTCGAAGTTTAGGGTTATACCCAACTGGGAACAAAGGTTTATGGTGTAGTCTCTTGCTTGTATTAGTTGATGCCTGGAGGTGGCGGTAAGGAGCCAGTCATCCGATATGGAAACCCCTGGAATCCCAATAGTCTCAGGTGAGCCGTGACCACTGCCATACATTTGGTGAACACCCTGGGTGCTGTGGTGAGACCAAAGGGCAGGGCTCTGAATTGGTAATGATTGGCTCCCAGCCGGAAACGCAGGTGATCTCTGGATGATCTGTCCATTTTGATGTGGTAGTAAGCATCCTTGAGATCTATAGAGCACATTCAATCATCCGTTGCTAGGAACAGGAGAATTCATTGCAGCGTGACCATCCGGAACTTGTCCTTCTTGAAGAAGGTGTTGAGCTTGCTGAGGTCTAGTATGGGCCTCCAGTCCCCCGTTTTCTTTGGAACTAAAAAGAATCTTGAGTAAGTTCCGGATCCTATTTGGTCCGCCGGGACTGGCTGGATGACTCTCGTCTAGCAGATTTTGGATTTCTATGGCTGCTAGTTCTCTCAGACTGGGTTGAACGTCTGGGATCCTTGTACCCATGGGGGGGGGGGTGTAAAGGGAGTGTAGTAACCTCTGGCAATGATGCTTTGTACCCAAGAATCCATTGTAATGCTTAGCCAGGCATTCGGGTATAAAGCCAAGCGACCCCCGACTGTCTCCAGAGTAGGACAGCCGGGCTTCCTTTCAGGAACGCTGATAGGGCTTCCCAGAGAACTGTTCCCTGTCGCCCTGGTTTTGGACCGCCGCTCTGCCCGCTGGGGACGTTTCCGTTGCTGCTCGCCCCCCCTAGAGGGGCGCAGGTAGGTGTGTTTTGGAAAGCTCCTTGGGGTCTCCAGAAACACATTTTTACCACTTCGCTGCCCTTTGGGGTACGGTCTAGTTGGAGTGAAAAAAACTAACTCCAACGGCAGACAGAGTCTTTCCTTCTTGTTCACACCTAGTAAGTGTCTCCTTAACTTTGGGTCCGAACAAGGCGGATCCATCGAATGGGGTACTAATGAAGGAAGATTTAAAGGCTTCCGCAAAGGCGCATCCAGGACTATATCCGAAGAGCTATCGCTGAGCCTGCCGCCCTATTCGATCCATCGGCAGCATAAGAAATGAGTCGCATGGATGAGTTTACTATGGAATTGAGGGTGTTGAGTTGTGCAGTCACCTTCTCAGAAACTGCATCAGCTATGTTACCCTGGAGAGTATCTCCAACTCTTTGAGGAGATCTCGTTGAAGACAGGTGAAATGCGTCAGGTAGTTGAGCGATCCTATGGAAAATGCCGCAGAACTAAATATGCATTTCCCATATCTGTCCATAGTCCTAGAATCTCTATTAGGAGGATGGACAGCAAAAGGTTTCCGACATCTCTTTCTTGGTGGCCGCCGCCACCACCATGGCATCAACCGGGACTCCCTTTGTTAGAGAGGCCTTATCAGTAGGGGAAGTAATAAACTTGTTGGGCCTCCGAGGGACCAGTTCCACTGAATCAGGGGACTCCTACGCCCTTCAAGCAACCAGCTCCATCAGTTCATAGAAGGGCAGAGTAACCCAGGAGGTGGATGGTTGAGATCCAAAGGCCTTCAGGAGGACAGACTCATCCTAAGTAGGGGCAAAGGACTGCCAATCATCCCTCTGCCTTAAGATTTCCAATATGTCTGCAAATGAGACATCCTCTGATGGGGATCGTGGGGACCTTCTGATTCCTCCAAGTCGGTATCCGATGTCAGGGATTCCTGTGGGGAATCCAACTGCCTCCTCTTGAACAATCTCATCCTAAGTACTTCATCGGTGGGAGTGTCCGGTGAAGTCCCTAGAGAGAAGGGGTCACCCAAAGGGGATACCTGAGGCCCTGGATCTCGACGCTTGGTGGGGATCTGCGGGGAAGAGGTAGAATGAGGCCCCTTGGGGGGGGGAAGACAATTCCGAGGAGGTAGTGGTCTTAGCAGACATGACCTTCCTCATGGCATCGAAGGCACCAGAATCTCGGTCCGAGAAGTCCGTCGGCTCCAAAGAGGCCGGCAGCTCTCCCCGAGCAGAGACCCCCAGAGGACGGAGCTGAGGCCACCTGTGCCGAAGCCCCGAGTGGAAGGGTCGGAACCGAGGTATCGGTTCAACTCTCCACACTGGAGCCAGCGAGGGACTGTCGGCCTCGAGATTGCCCGGTCGGAACCGAAGAGATCAAGGTTGATGGAGCCGAGGGAGGTGGATCGAACCTCTGCTCCGAGGGCTCTACCAACATTGGTTCCGCCTGCCCCGGCTCCGAACGCTCGATTGGCTTTGGAGGAGGAGGTGGAGAAGTTATGGCTGGGGTTTCAGGCCTCGAAGCAGACAGCATTTTGGCCAGGGCCGGGTTCTCTAAGAGCCTCTTAACCACTCGGTCCAGATCCACATCAGAAAGCCACTCGGTCCAGATCCACATCAGAAAGCCTCGAAGAATGCGTCGAGGGATGGGTCGAAAGAGCCGAAGATGGAACAGATTGAAGAATTGGAGACTGAGGAGTCTCCAATATCAGTTCCACAACTGGGCTCTGAGGTAGAGGGTCGATACACGGCTCCAAGGCCTGTGGAGCCGATGCACGAACCATACCAGAGGAACTCGGAGCTGATGGCTTGGGCTCCGAGGATCCCTTGGAAGACTTCAACCCCTTAGAAGCCTTGGAAGAGAAGTCAGCCAAGAGAACCCTGGCGCTAAAGGAGTGGCAGATAGAGCACACCTCTTGTAGGCACACAGAACCCAAACAGTAAACACAGGTGGAGTGGTTGTCTGTAACAGACATCTTTTGACCGCACTCACACCTTTTGAACCCTGACTTTTGTTTCTCTGACATTTTAAATAATCAGGTCCCTGAATTTTTACTTGTCTAAGAAAATTAGTTACTTTTAACTATAACAACAAAATAGAAGTTATGTCCTTACCATAACATTCCATGTGGAGTGTTCATCTCGCCTTTGTTCTTACATGGGTTGAGGCCGATCCTCGGCTCCGAGTCGGCCACTTGGCAAAGCTCTGCATCGAGAAGAAGCTCGAGACAAACCTGTCTCCCACAATTCCCCTGTGCCTTTACCTCAGATCTAGTTTGCAAACAAACCAGACTCCAACGGGAATAAAACATACAACATACATGCCAAGGCATAGCTGAAAACAGCCGTAACAACTGAGAGGAACAGAAGCGGGAGAACCAAACCAGACACCTAAACTGGACGTTCTTCCTGAGGGTGGGAGGGTGGGAATGTAAGAACAAAGGCGAGATGAACACTCCACATGGAACGTTATAGTAAGGACATAACTTCTATATGTGAGAGTGTTCAATCTCACCGTTTGTTCTTACACATGGGTAGCGTCCCTAGCTCCGTGGTCCTAAGAAACTCACGGAAGAACGTTCCTGAGCACGGTGGAACCAAAGGTTGCCCTGTCCCTGGAAACCCCATCCACTTTGTAATGAGTAATGAATGTATGTGGTTTAGACCAAGTGGCGGCCGCAGAAATAGTGTCCAATGGTAGGCGGGCCTCATGAGCCAGGGATGTAGATATTGACCTAGAAGAATGTCCTTTGGGTTTGACGGGTAAGCTCTGCTCAGAAGCAGTATAAACAAAAATAATACAATCGGATAGCCATTTGGAAAGGGTTCTCTTCGTCACTGCCATGCCCTTTCTGCTGTCCGCAAAAGCTATAAAGAGCTGATCTGTTTTTCTGTGATCCTTTGTTCTATCCAAGTAAAATCTGAGTCGTCTATGAACATCCAACTTGTGTAACATATTCCAACTTATTGGAATGGTTCTTGAAAAATGTGGGGAGCTCAATGGACTGATTAATGTTATTGACAGAACAAACTTTGGGGAGAAAGGACGGATTAGTGCGAAGAGATACCCTATCAGAGTGAAAGATCAAATATGGGTGTTTAACGGAAAGAGCATGAAGTTCTGATACCCGTCTGGCTGATGTGATAGCTACCAGAAAGAGGGTTTTCCATGACAAAAACTTCAAAGAACAGGAAGAGGCTGGTTCAAAGGGTGGTAGCATTAGCTGTGATAATAGGAGGTTCAAATTCCATGGTATTGTAGGAACCCTGACTGGTGGCCTGATATGGAAAGACCCTTTCAGAAAGGCCTTACAAAGCCTATGAGCCATAATAGGCGCCCCATTTTCTCCCACATGAAAGTTTGAAATGGCAGCCAATTGAACCCTCAAAGTGGCAGGAGAAGCTCCTTGGTGAAATAGTACGGATAGAAACTCCAAGACTTTGTTCAGTGGGGCTATTAAGGGATCCAAATGTTGTGTAGTTGCCCAGTGTACAAAACGCTTCCACTTACTAGTGTAAATTTTTGTGGTGGAAGCTTTATGAGAAGCCACTAGAATATTTTGAACCGCAGGGGAAAGAAGATCAGACTTGGCTAAGAAGGGAAGTGGAGCAGCCAAGCTGCTAGTCTGAGGGAAAGAAGCGACGGGTGGGGAGCTCCTGATGAGTGGGTCAGTAGATCCGGCTCCGGGTCCAGGATCCAAGGTTCCCGTATTTGGTGTGCTTGAAGAAAAGGAAACCAAATTTGACAAGGCCAGAATGGAGCAATGAGGATTATTGTCCTCTCCAGGTTGTTGGCTTTCTGTAGAAATTTTGGAATCAGAGGTACAGGGGGAGGCCGAGGCCCGGGGCCAATCGTGAATCAGAGCGTCCCTGGGGACTTCACCTGGGGGGGGGGGTAATAGGGCAAAGTAGCTGCTGCATTTGGCGTTCATTGGAGACGCAAACAGATCGCAGCAAGGTTGGCCCCACTTGCAAAATATCTTGTCCGCAATTGCTCGTTTGAGGGACCACTCGTGAGGTAACAGGATGGCTCTGCTCAACCTGTCCGCTATGACGTTGGATAACCCCGATGTGCGGCTATCAGAAAGCGACCCGTGGACTCTGCCCATTGCCAAATTCTCATGGCCTCTCTGCATAGTTGATAAGATTTGGTTCCTCCTTGTTTGTTTATGTACCAGACTACGGACATGTTGTCCGACTGAACTGCAATGGTCCCTAGAGGTAGAAGGGGAGAAAAGTGTTGCAACGCTAGAAACACTGCCCTCATCTCCAGAACATTGATGTGCAGATTGTACTCTACATTGGTCCATTCGCCTTGGACTGTCTGTCCCTGAAAGATGCCCCCCCACCCTATCAGGGAAGCGTCCGTGGTCACAGTAGCTGTCGGGGTGGGTAGCACAAATGGTCGGCCGCCGGAGAGATTGCAAGTCTGAAGCCACCAAGACAGGTGCGATTTGCAGATGTTCGTGATGTGAATTTAGTGTGTCAGGGGTAATTGTTGGAACGACCATTGTGCAAATAGCAGCCATTGAAGGACTCTCATGTGCAGTCTCTTCCCAAGGGTATCGCAATGAGGGAAGCTGCCATGAGGCCCAAAACTTTCAGAACCAGTTTTGCTGGGGATTTTTTGGACAACAGGAGAAGAGATATATGATTTCATAGAGAGGCTATTCTTTCTGGAGGAAGCCTTAGAATAAAGCAATGAGTATTCAATTCTGCTCCTATGAATGAGATATGCTGTGATGGCTGTAATACAGATTTTTCGAAATTCACGGAAATTCCGAGATGAACGCAGAGTTCTAGTGTGTAATCCCTGGTCTGAATCAGTCGACGCTCGGTGGTGGCAGTAAGGAGCCAGTCATCCAGATACGGAAACACCTGGAATCCTAGGCGTCTCAAGTGAGACGCTACCACTGCCATGCATTTGGTGAAGACCCTGGGGGCTGAGGTCAGACCAAAGGGCAGGGCTCGAAACTGAAAATGACTGGCTCCCAGCCGGAAGCGCAAGTGATCCCTGGACGCCCTGGCCATTTTGATGTGGTGGTACGCTTCCTTTAGATCTATTGAGCACATCCAGTCGTCCTTCTGTAAGAATGGAAGGATCGATTGAAGCGTGACCATCCGGAACTTTTCTTTCTTGATGAAAGTGTTGAGCTTGCTTAGGTCCAGAATTGGCCTCCAGTCCCCTGTCTTTTTTGGAACTAAAAAGAACCTTGAGTAAGTTCCGAATCCTCTTTGGTCCGCCGGGACTGGTTGGATGACTCTCTTTTCTAGCAGCTTTGAAACTTCCATAGCTGCAGGATCTCACAGATGGGGCGGTACATCTGGGAGTCTTTTCTGCGGTAACAGGGGAAATAGAAATGGAATTCTGTAACCTCTGGTAATAATGCTTTTTACCCATTTGTCTGAGGTAAGACTTTGCCAGGCCTGAGGGTATAAAGTTAAGCGACCCCAGACTGCCTCCAGAGCAGGACAGTCGGGCCTCCCTTCAGGAGTGCTGGAAAGGTTTCCCAGGGAGTGTATCCCTGTCACCTTGGTTTTGCAGACCCCCTCTGCCGCCAGGGCGACGTCTTCCACCTCTGCCCCCCCCCCCCTCTGCCCCTGGAGGGGGCATCACCCTGTGTGCCTGGGAAACAGCCTTGGGGTTTTCGAAACCACATTTTTCCACCTCGTTGCCCTTTGGGGTACGGTCTGGATGGGGTGGAAAAACAGACTCCGACAGCAGACAGAGTCTTTCCCTCTTGCTCACACCGGGTAAGGGTCTTCTTGACTTTGGGGCCAAAGAGAGTGGCACCGTCAAATGGGGCGTTAGTAAAGGAAGACTTGAAGGCTTCCGCAAAGGAACATAAGCGCATCCAGGATTGCCTACGTAGGGCAGTAGCTGAAGCCAAGAGTCTCATTTGACCCTTCGGCTGCATATGAAATGAGCCTCATGGACGAGTTCACAATTGATGTAAGGGTATTGAGTTGTGCTGTAACTTTCTCCGAGACAGCAGCATCTGTAGTACCCTGGAGGGAATCTCACAGCTCTTTGATTAGATCCCTCTGTAAACGTGTGAAATGCGTCAAATAGTTCAGCGATCGCATGGAAAAAGCCGCTGAACTAAAAATGCGCTTCCCATACCTGTCCATAGTCCTAGAATCTCTGTTAGGCGGATGGACAGATGAGGAAGATTCAGACATTTCCTTTTTAGTGGCACCTGCCACCACCATAGCCCACTGGAACTCCTTTGTGAGATATGTCTTGTCTTGAGGGGCGTAATATATTTATTAGGTTTCTAGGGACTGGCTCCACCGTGTCAGGTCTCCCACGTCGAGCAATTAATTCCATCAACTCATCGAAGGGCGGAGTGACCCAGGAGGAAGAAGGGCGAGCACCGAATGCCTTCAGCAAGACCGACTCATCCTCAGAAGGGGTAGGGTCTGCCAATCACCTCTCTGCTTCAGCATCTCCAGGATGTCTGAAAAGCAGACATCCTCTGAGGGTGATTTCTGGGACCCTTCTGACTCATCTAAGTCAGTGTCCGATGTTAAGGATTCTTGTGGAGAATCCAAGTGTCTCCTCTTACACAATCTTTTCCTCAGAACTTCCTCGGGGGGGGGGGGCATCCGATGAAGCCTCTGAGGACGAGGGGGCTCCCTCTGGGAGCGGCTGAGACACCGGTGCTCGACGCTTTGAAGTAGCCGTGGGTGCAGAGGAGGATAACTGACCCTTATGGGAAGGAGAAGCTGTCTCTGCTGAAGTGGTTGTCTGTGTCGACAATTACCTTCCTCATGAGGTCGAAGGCCCCCGGGTCCCGAGTCGAAGAATCCCTCGGTTCCGAAGAAAGCGGAGGGATCCCCAGACGGGGAACAGAGGGCATCGACCCGAGGACGGAGCCGAGTCGATCCGCGAGGCACCGAGGAGAGTCGGAACCAAACATCGGTCCGACTCGTCCCGAACCAAGGATAGATCGCCGGCTCCCGCATTCCGGTAATGGATCCGCCTGAGTCGAGGTGAACGGTGCCGACCGAGAAAGACGGTTCCGCACCGGGTTCCACGATCAGATCAGTTTCCCTCTCCGGCTGAATAGGCCTCGGAGGAGGAACAGATGGAGATAAGGGAAGGCCTTCGAGTCTCGACACCAACTGGGAAGAGACTGAGATGAGTTTGGACAAGGCCGTATTCTCCATTAACTTCTGCACCACGCGGTCTACATTGGTGTCGGAGAGGGGTCTAGAAGAATGCGTCGGAATCGAAGACGGAGCCGACCTCAAGAGCACAGGAGGTGGAAGCTCCGTCACCGGTTCCAAGACTCTAGGCTCGGTAACAGACAAGAGTTCAACACTCGGCCCCGAGGTCTGTGGAACCAGTGATCGAACTTTAAATGATGAGCTCGGAGCCGATGACATGGGCTCCGACGTCTTCGATTCCTTCGAGGATTTAGATGTCTGGTCCGATGCATCAAGAGCCTCTTGGAATGCAGGCTTCAAAAGGCCTCTATCCATGAGTTTCCTGCGCCTATCTGTCATGACCCTTCCACTGAAAGAATGACAAATGGAGCAGTCTTCTTGCAGATGGAGAGGGCCAAGACAGTAGACGCAGGAACTATGGTTGTCTGTGACAGACATTGTCTGTCCACATTGGCACCGTTTGAAGCCTGACTTCACTTTCTCAGACATAGTAATAATAATACAATGAAAGTCAAATCCAGTAAGACTATACAAATCCACACAGTCTTGAACAGACGGTAACAGCAAACAATAATGTCAAAAGCCAGTAAGTTTAGTCAAATTCAGTAGTTTGTCAAATCCAGCAGTAATTTTAGGAGTTTAGTGGGTGGGGTAGGCCCCGAGGGAACTAACTAACTAACTATATATATCATATATATATATATATATATATATATATATATATATATATATAGATATAGATATATATATATACATACATATATAGATATATATATAAAATATATACGAAGAAGAATAGAAACCCTCGACTCACTACACACACACACACACACACACACACACACACACACACACACACACACACACACACACACACACACACACACAAGACTTAAAGGTGAACTAGGAAAAAAAAAAAAATTATCTAAGAATCTTAGACAAAAAGTAATCTTATCTGTCAGGAGGTCCGAGCTCATCAAAATGATGCAATGGCTGCAAACTAGATCTGAGGTAAAGGCACAGGGAATTGTGAGAGACAGGTTGGTCTCGAGCTTCTTCTCGATGCAGAGCTTTGCTTAGGCGACTGAGCAGAGGATTGGCTCCGAACCCATGTGTAAGAACAAACGGCGAGATTGAACACTCTCACATCTAGTATTAACTAACTTCCTACAGAAATACATACATATATATATATATATATATATATATATATATATATATATATATATATATAAACACACTAAATATCTAATATTAACTACCACACTAGATATATGATGCACACTAGATTATATAAGAAGATAAAACACACACACACACACACACACACACACACACACCATAGCTGACAGAGCCCTGTCACGCCCAAGAAAAATAGGCCTAAAGCCCTGAAGAAAAACTTTTTAGAAAATCTTAAGCAAGTTACACTAACAGGCAAAAAACCTTAATACTATAACAAAGGTTGAAATCTAAGTAAGTGTAATACTAATTTAAAGAAAAAAAATACTATTAATACAGAAAATTTTAAATCACTGGCCCGAGCTTCCTCCGACGAGCTGTTGATCCGTTGCAGTGGCAAACTAGATCTGGGGATTCACAGTAGAGCATCATGGGATATATACAGTAGGTCTCGAGCTTCTCTGAGAGTTTGAGCTTGAAAGCGGCTGATTCGGAGCCAAGGGATCGGCTCCGACCCACGTGTAAGAACAAAACGGCGAGATAGAACAACTTCACATGCATACATCTTCCCAGGCCTTCCTGAATGGAGTCCTGGAGCAGAATTTAGCCAGCTGACTGTTCAGCAAGGAGGCAGAACTACTACTTGAGATCCTCACCACAGATGGATCAAATCTTGGAAATACTCGTATGCAAGATTCCCCACCTACTCTCCATTTGTGAGGGTTTGCCTTTGTCCTATTCAGCTTCTCTGTCACACAATTTTGCTCTGACAGAATGTAGGAGGCCTGCACAGTGAGATTGTGCTGTAAAGCCATATAACAAGCTAATATGGCTAGTCTGTAAAGGAAGTAAGATCTGGCCTCCCCCCCTGCTTGTCATCACTGTGGTACTGCCTGTAACAACTCAATGTGGTCCTGGAGGACCAGAGGCAACTCAGATACAGTGCCTTGATAAGGACAAACATCTCTTTCATATTTACGTGCTTGTATCTGCCTGTGTTGTCCAAGATACCGTTCACTTTTATTCCCTTTTAACACTACTCCCCACTCGTTTATGGTGAATGACAGCTTTGGAAGCAAGAGGGGAGACCCGGACTCAGGGATATTGGAGGTCTCCACCAAGTGATTTTTCTTCTCCAAATTCCAGAACTGGAATCTGAAAAAAATAACTGGTACTGGTGCTGGGATCACAGACACCATTATATCTTTCTTGTATGCAGTCTTGCCAGAGGTATCATGAGAGCCAGATACCTTGAGACCCAGAATATTGATATACTTTCTCTCAGAGTGACCGAGGACTGCGTGGAAACCCCCTGAAATGGACATAAATACAGATTTGCCCACCCCCCCAGAAGAAAAAAAAACTCTTTACACTGAGGTGTCTAGCAGACCCTCCAGAAAAAAATCCAGTGTGATGGGAGACAAAAAAGACCTCTGATTGTTCTCTTGGAATCCCAGCCTATACATGAGATCTCTCACCCAAGTGAGAGATTCCAAACACTTTGAAAAAGACTCTGTAAAGATAAGCAAGTTGTCCAAATATGGAAAAATGTGCATACCCTGTAGCCTGCAATGGGCTATGAAAGGAGCCTCTTGAAGCAGCGGATAGCTCAAAGGTAAGGCAGAGAACTGATACTGTGATCCAGACACTAAGACTTAAGAAATGTATGAAGTCTGGAAGAAGACAAATATAAGCATCTTATTTTAAATCTAAAGTTACCAAAAAACTCAAATCGGGAAGAAAGGGTATCAGGCTGTAAAGTGAAAGTATTTTGAACTTGGGCACTATCACGTGCTGGTTGGGGGGGCTCAGAACTGGTCTCCAGGAATCTTCTTTCTTGGCCACCAAAAACATTCTTGAATAAAAACCCTTTTTCCAACGGGGAAGGAGGACAAGTTTCCATTACCCTCCTAAAAAGCAAGGAATGGAGAGATTTGGTCTGGTGGTTGTGGAATAATTCCCTGAGAGGGAGGAATTTCTTCCTACTGCCATCTATAACCTTGCTGAATCAGTCTCAAAACAAATTTGTCTAAAAAAAAATATGTTGCCAAATACAGAAATGGAGATTCAGACTTTCTGCAGGGGATACAGGACTACCAGTGTCTTTTTTTTTTGGGGGGGGGGTCTCATACAGTCATTCTGCCTTACTTGACTGTCCTTGTTCACCTTAGACTCGTAGGTTTGAAGATGACAACTTTGTGGAGGAACTCAACAACCAACCCCCAGCCATGATGTCTGTTACAGCCACTGTTTCCGGTGATGCCCCTTCTGTGAAACAACCATACCATTTAGCTCCTAGCCTATCCTACTGAACTGAAGCCCAGATTCAGCAGCCCATACAGGAGGTTGGCCTGGCACTTGTTCAAACACCACATAATTGGAAGAAAAAGGCCAGTAGTTTCTGCATGATAATTATAAAGAACATCCACATTCACAAAAAAATGTAACCCATGAATGTCAGTCAACCCCCCCCCCCAGCCACCTTTCCAAGATTTAGAAACTGGGCTCAGCCCTCAGCCAAGACTAAACAGCTGTCTCATGACAGTTCAATGGCATGCAGCCTCACCCAGCTTCCCAAGTATTTGGGCAAGCTGGTATGAGGCTACCCTTTAATTTCTGAGTAGCCTGCAACCTAAACGGGAAGAGCCTACTGTGCGAGGAGTCCCTCCACCTAAAGTGAGGACAAAGTCTCGCCAGGAATACTCTGACACACAGGAGGAAATTTAGAAAGACTCACAGTGGATATAAAAAATGTACACACCCCTTTTAAAATGCCAGGTTTTTGTGATATATAAAAAATGAGACCACAATAAATCATTTCAAAACTTTTCCCACCTTTAATGTGACCTATAACCTGCACAATTCAATTGAAAAACAAATCTGTTATGGGGAAAAAATATAAAAAATGTACAATAAGTGGGTTGCAGAAGTGTGCACACCCTTAAACTAATACTTTGTTAAAGCACCTTTTGATTTAATTACAACTTTCAGTTTTCTTGGGTACACACCTGCCATCAATTAGAGAGACTCTGATTAACCCCAAATAAAGTTCAGTTGTCCTAGTAGGATTTTCCTAACACTTACTCAATTGTCTGCTACAGCAAAAGCTATGGTTCACAGACAACTTACAAAGCATCAAAGGGATCTCATTTTTGAAAGGTATCAGTCAGGAGAAGCGTATAAAAAATTTCTACAACATTGGACATACCATGGAACACAGTGAAGACAGCCATCAAAAAGTGGAGAAAATATTGGACATCAGTGACGTTGCAAAGAACTGGATATCCCTCCAAAATTGATGAAAAGACAAGACGAAAACTGGTCAGGGAGGCTGCCAAGTGACCTACAGCAACACTGAAGGAGCTACGGTAATTTCTGGCAAGTACTGGTTGTGTACTACATGTGACAACAATCTCCCATACTCTCCATATGTCTGGCCTATGGGGTAGGGTTGCAAGACGGAAGCCTTTTCCTACACAGAAAAACATCCAGGCCCAGCTAAAATTTGCAAAACAACACATCAAATCTCCCAAACGCATGTGGGAAAATGTGTTATGGTCTGAGGGTACCAAGGCTGAACTTTTTGGCCACAATTCCAAAAGGTACAGTTGGCACAAAAAACACTTCACATCACCAAAAGAACACAACCCCCACGGTGAAGCATGGTGGTGGCAGCATCATGCTTTGGGGTTGCTTTTCTTCAGCTGGAACTGGGGCTTTAGTCAAGGTGGTGGGAATTATGAACAATTCCAAACACCAGTCACTTTTGGCCCAAAACCTTCACGCGTCTGCTAGAAAGCTAAAAATGAAGAGGAATTTCACCTATCAACACGACAATGACCCCAGCATATATCCAAATCAAAAGAATGACTTCACCAGACGAAAATTAAAGTTTTGAAATGGCCCAGCCACAGTTCAGACCTAAATCTGAACAGAAAATCTGTAGTGCGACCTGAAGAGGGCTGTGCACAAGAGATGCACTCGCAATATGACAGATTTGGAGTGCTTTTGCATGAAGAGTGGGCAAATATTGTCAAGATGTGCCATGCTGATAAGACTCCTACCCAAGAAGGCTGAATGCTGTAATTAAATCAAAAGGTGCTTCAACAAAGTATTAGTTTAAGGGTGTGCACACTTACGCAACCAGCTTACTGTAAGTTTATTTTTTTCCCCTAACAGATTTGTTTTTCAGTTCCTCAGTATTATGAGCCACATGGCAGCCACAATCTGTTATCAGTCTTGGCAAGACTGCACACAAAGAAACTACACTGTACTTGGGACCACCAGTCCCAGTCACTGGAGTTCACTGTCTCAGTCCTGCTCTGTGTAAAGAGGGAGTTAAAAAATGGTGGATGCAGCAACTGAGAACATGCCCTTCAAACAGCTTACCCACAACCAGTTCCCATACAGAGACTTCAAACACAGCCTACGGTACCCACCTCTTGGACCTCAAAACATATGGCATATGTAACTGAAGGGGGGGGGGGGGGGGGGGAGTACATAAATGATAAAAATGATGATGGTTGTCATTTGAGCTCACCATCATCACCATCCCCCTTTTCCCATTTTTTCTACATGGGGTTGGGGTATTGTGTTAACTGACGCCAACTCTCTCGATTCAGTGCCACAATCCTGCCTTCTTCAACACTTATGCCCGACTGTCGGAGATCTTCTTTCACACAATCCATCTCTTTGCTGGACGTCCTCACTTCCTCTTACCTTCTTCCTATCTGTAACAAATCTTCCTCACCAGATTGTCTTCTGCTATTCTACACATGTGCCCAAACCACTGTAATCTGTTCTCTTTGATCTTTTCTGCAATTGGAGATACTTCGGCTTCTGCTCTTATGTCCTCAATTCTTCATCTGTCCCATAGTGTGCATCCTATCACCTTTCTCAGGCACTTCATTTCCATCACCTCTAGCTTCTTCAACTGTTATGCCTTTACTGCCCAGGTTTCTGTACCATACAGTAGTACTGGTAGCACCTTTGTCTTGTACACCTTACTTTTCAAGACAGTATCATTACGTCATTTAAGTCAATTCAGTCATTTAAGCTCACCAAACTGTCAAACAATCTAGAAACACAGGACACAAAGCAATTGCAGACAACACCACAGTTATGCAGTAAATAAAGTACATTTGTATTAGGAACTTCCCATGATTCTGATAGACTTTCTGTTGCAGTACTGATTCTTGGGATTCCTGTCTGCAGAAGTCAGACAAGCAGGCCCTTCCAGAGTTGTTCCCCTATTCAAGTCCAAAGAACCCATTCCTACTTCAAGATGTCACTCGTTTCAATGGGCATCAGCTGGCACCATCTCTGGGTCTTTTAGATTCCTGGAAAAGCAGCATAATCGAACTACAGATGACCACTTCCCAAGTGGGAGATCACAAAACAGAGGAACCATAAAACCTGCCTCCACAAGCTACTGCTGAACACTTGAGGAGGAGGAGGATAAGGTGTAAAGAGATGGGAAGATGCACATGGATAGGTTAGGAATCCATTCCTTCCCAGAGGTATGCATGAGACAGGGAGAAAGGAGGGAGGATACTGGTACTGCAACAGTGAACCTTTTCTAACATTTATAACTATGGCAGGCTCTAACACAAAAGATTTACTATGTTCTTTGTAATTCATTACTGCAGTACTGACTTAAAGACTTCCAGAGCTCACAGACAAAAAGGTCACTGGTCTGCTAGAGACACAAGATACAGAAGGCACTGTAAAAGGGCTGTGGCAGTCTACTCAAGCAATACTAGTTAAACTGTATTATTTGATAAAAGTGTGCACTGATAACCAAAGCAAGTGCTCTCAAGATGACCTGTGCAGTAACTACCCCACTTAGGAAGGCTGTAGTGGTAGCCACAACTCTAGTAGAATGAGCTGGTTCTAGAACTGGGACAGGCCTACCATGATAACAGTAGCAGAAGGCAAAGCAATGAGCTAGCCACCAAGTAGTACAGCTGTGTTCCACTTACCATAATTACAAACGCTCTAGTAAATTAATGTTGTAGTGCAGACTCTTGGGTCTTCCTGCCATGCAGAAGTCCACGAATGGCCCAATTTCCAGAGTACTTACATCATCCCTAGCAGACAAACGTCCAAAAAGACAGACCTCTGGACATCAGGGTATAAGAAGGGCATCGGTCAGCACTACCTTCAGGTCTTTCTTAGTGAACAAAGCAGTCCAATGCCCTCCCAAGCTGTCAATTTAAGGAGGATTAAAAAAAAAAACACTGGAGGCAAAGCAAGATGATGGAGGGAAGAGGGCTATCTTGCAGAACTCCTCTTCTACCCCTTACATCCAGAAAGGGGGAGTCAAATGGTCGGCAGACATATGGGTTGGAGGGTACGAGCATGTACTGCAGCACTGAACTACTCAAACATATACAATTAGAAGTGTAACACAAATGTACTACATTCTTTATAATCAATACTACAGTAATGCGTCTTGGGTAGACTCCCAAAGCTACAAAATGGGTTGTGGGGGTCATCTGTATAACCTTAGGAAATAAGATTTTGTAGGATGGCAGTAGTAAACCCTGCTCTACCCATGGAGATGTTGTCTAGGTTACAGTGAACTCCATGTGACTGCCTCCAAGATGGCCCGAGTAGAAACGGCAGTGGTAATCATTCCAAGTCTACTGCAGTGGCTTCAATATGTCATGGTAAAACCTTTCAATGGTGTCAGTAACCGATTTTAATGCAGTTAGCTATCCATTTTAAAATTGTTTGTTTGGAGACAAGCTTGCCCTGTTAATCCCTCTGTGAAAGCCACCAAAATTTGCTCTGCTCTACTACGTTTTTTTTCCCCTGTCTAGATAGTACTTAGAATAGAGAAGTACAGATAAGTCCCAGCAAAGGAAAGGGGGATGGTGGGAGGGTAACCTGAACTGCAACAGTGAATACACTCGAACATCTACATTTATGGTAGGTACACAACTGTACTATGTTCATCGTGTTTCAGTGTTGCAGTCATTACAATTGGGTTGAATCCCAAAGCTAAGGTTGGGAGGCTGGGGCTAAATAGGATTAGGAGAGGCTATGAGGCCCTGCAGAACTGCAGTGGCAAAGCCTGCCCTGGATTTACAGTAGAGAGGTAAGTGATAGTGCTTTGTAAAAGTGTGCGCTGAACTCCAAGTTGCAGCTTTTAAGATGTCTTTGGTTGGTACTCCTCTGAGGAAGGCTGCTGAAGTGGCTGCTGCTCTTTGTTGAATGGGGCCTTATGCCCTTAGGCACTGATTTGCCATGCTGTGAATAGCAGAAACAAATGCAGTGGCCTATCCACTTTGAAATAGTCTGCTTTGAGATAGCCTTTCCTTGTGATCCTGCAGCATATGCCACTAGAAGTTGGTCAGTCTTTCTGAAAGCTTTGGATCTGTGCAAGTAGACGCATAGCTGCCTGTGAATGTCCAAAGAATGCAGAAGTATCTCACCCTTATTCTGTAGCTTTGGATAAAAGGTAGGCAAATGACTTGTTTTATTAAGGGCCACACTGGACACCACCTTAGGCATAAATGTCGGGTTTGTCCTCAGAGAAACCCTGTCAGGATGGAAAATGATGAAAGGTTCCACAGCCATGAGTGCATGCTACTCTGACACTCGTCTTGCAGAGGTTATTGCTAGGAGCAGAGCTGTTTTCCAGGATAATAATTTTATATCAGCTGTAGAGGCTGGCTCAAAAGGAGGCAGTGTGAGTTTTTCCAAGACATAATTGACGTCCCATGCAGGTATTGGTGCTCTCCTTGGAGGTCTTATGTTTTTGGCCCCTCTGAGGTACTGCCTTAGTAATGGATGAGAAAAAATAGGTGGTTCTGTATTGTAATGAGCTGAAATGGCAGAGACATGAATCTTTATTGATGAAAAGGATAGGCCCTCTGTCCAGCATCTCAGTTAAATATTGCAAAATCTGAGGGATATTTGGAACAATCATGTCAATTCCTTGTGCCTGGTCCCAAACACAGAATCTCTTCCATTTGTCTGCATAGGATTTTCTTGTGCTAGGCCTCCTGGCCTCCAAAATAACATCTATCACCGCTTTAGAGAGAGGTGTGTTTTGTATGGCTACATTATTTGCCATGCTGCCAGATTTAAGGTCCTGAGTTGGCTGTGCAGGATCTGATTTTGTTGGGTCAATAAGTGAGGAATTTGAGGTAATGTCCAGGCTGGGTATTGAGACGAGTTCTTTAGGATTGGGAACCAGTGCTGGCGGGGCCAGTCTGGGGCAAGCAATATCATTTTTGGCTTCTCTTTTCTGACCTTTAGGAGTACCTTGGGGAGGAGAGGCAGTGGGGGAAAGGCATATAATGTTAGGTTTTTCCAGCTGAAAGCTAGAGCATCCACTTTCCATGCTTGTTTGTGATAAGTCCTTGTGCAGAATCTCTGTAGTTGGCAGTTGTGAGGGGAGGCAAATAAGTCTATGTCTGGCCATCCCCAGTTCCTTGTTATCATGCTGAAGACTTGTGGATTCAATTTCCACTCGTGGGGATCCATTAGGTTTCTGCTTAGTTCGTCTGCCAGAGTATTTATCTTTCCTGGAAGGAATTGTACTTGCAGATGTACTTGACAAGTCAATGCTGTATCCCACAAAGTCATGGCTAGTCTGCAGAGGGGGTAGGAATGTGTGCCTCCCTGCTTGTTTATGTACCACATGACTGTAGTATTGTCCGTCTTTATCAATAGCGGTCCTGGATGAAGTAGGTCCCTGAAGGCTGTCAGGGCATTTTGAACAGCTAGCATCTCTTTTTGATTGATATGTAGATGCATTTGGCTTGTGGTCCATGTGCCCTGAATACATCTTCCTGCCATATGGGCCCCCCCAGGCATAATCTGATGCATCTGTTAATGTCTGCCTGTCTGTGGGTAAAGTGAATGGCTGTCCCTTGTTGTGGTGACAGGCCTTTGCCCACCATCGAAACTCCTGTTGCAGGCAGGGAATGAGGGTAATTGTTTCCAGGCTGTGGCAATGTTGAGTCCAAACACTTATTATTGTAGTTTCCTCATGTGCAGTTTTGCATATGGAATTAGCAGAATGCAGGATGCCATGAATCTCAAAGCCTGCAGAATTTTTCTTGCAGATAACTGGGTCTTTTTGTTGCCAACATTTTGAAATAAGTAGTCGGTTGTCTTTGTCTGGTGTGAGAAAAGCCATCTGGGCAGTTGTATTTAAGCTTGCACCCAGGAATATTATCTCTTGAGAGGGTACTAGTTTTGATTTCTTTTCGTTTACTGTGTACCCTAGGCATGTTAGCAATCTTTTTACAAACGCCAGATGTTGTACTAGAATGTCCTTGTTCTCTGCTTGAATAAGACAGTCGTCCAAGTAAGGATAAATTTGTATTCCTCTGTCTGCAAAAAGCAATTACTGGTGCCAGGCATTTTGTGAAAATCCTGGGCGCAGTAGATAAGCCAAAGGGCAGTGCAGAGAATTGGTAGTGCATTGAGCCAGCTATAAATCTGAGGTATTTTCTGCATGATTGTCTGATTGGAACATGCAGGTATGCCTCTTAGGTCTAAAGTCACAAGCCAAGCCTTCTTGCCCAGCATGGGCAGAAGCTGCTGCAGAGGCAACAGTTTGAATTTCAGAATATCCAGAAATGTGTTTAGAATAGACAGGTCCAGTATTGGTCTCCAGGCTTTGTCCTTTCTGGGCACCAAGAACAGTCGAGTAAAATCCTAGTCCCTGCTCCTTGCGGTGGAACTTTCTGAATGGCCCTCATGTCCATGAAGAATGAAACTTGGTTTTGTGCCTCTGCCCATTGGTTGTGTGGCAGGTCTGGCATACTGTTTGACCTTGGCAGGGTGTGAAAGTGGAACCTGTAGCCTTGTGACACTATATTCAAGACCCATTTGTCCTGGGTGATCATGCACCAATTTTTGTGAAAAAAGTGCTAGTTTTCCCAAGTGCTTGGTGCTGGCAGGGAGAAGTCATTGAGACTGTTTTCTGTATGGCTGTGATTTATCTTCTTCGCTTTTGGAGGTAGAAGCACCCCATTGTTTAGACCTGTATGAGCCATGGGGCTGGGATCTGCCTCTGGGGCGTCTGTATCTGCCTCTTTGTGGCCTGTCTGACACTGGAAAAAAGAAGTTATGTACTCACCATAACATTCCATCTGAGTAGGTAATTTCATGTGTCAGCAACCTGTGGGTATCTGATCCGAGCCGGCAGCTTTATTCAGCTAAGATCAGAGCTCCAAGCTCCTCCCCCTTACCCATAACCCCCTGCCATCCCTCTCTGTCCTCAGATCGAGTTTGCTTTAGCATTATAGAATACTACATCCAAAAGATCAACTAAACATCCTAACCTGATGTCATCTGGCACAGGAAGCACAAAGATCCTAAAAAGGACGAACTACAGGTTAGGGGGACAGAGGGGGGGGTTGGATGCTGACAAATGAAGTTACCTACTCAGATGTAACGTTATGGTGAGTACGTAACTTCTTTATCTGAAGTATTTAACTTCATTTGTTCATCAACCTGTGGGACAGAGTTCCCAGCTACCAAAAAACTTGGGAGGTCCTCATGGAAGAATATTCCGGAGCACTGCAGAGCCAAAGGACGCCCTCCCTCTAGAAATTATATCCAGCTTGTAATGGGTAATAAAAGTATGGGATGAAGCCCAAGTGGCTGCTGAACAAATGTCATCCAAGGACACTCTGGACCAAAAGGCAGCAGAAGTGGAAATCGATCGAGCAGAATGGGCGTGAACTCCGACAGGTTCTGGTCAGCCAGAACTCCTATATGCAAGATGTATACATTGTGAAATCCATCTGGACAACGTAGCTTTTGACACAGGTTTACACAAAAAGGGTTTAGCAAAGGATACAAGTAGTTGCTCAGATTTCCTATGTTCAGCAGTCCTGTTTAAACAGAACCTCAACTGTCTGTGCACGTCCAAAGAATGTAATTGGTATTCACCTTTGTTGTGATAATTTGGGGAAAAAAACAGTACATTGATAGATTGATTAATGTTGGACTCAGAGGCGACTTTAGGCAAGAAGGAAGGATTGGTCCTGTGGGAAACTCTGTCTTTATGAAAGACCAGATCTGGAGGTTTGGTGCAAAGGGCTTGAAGCTCCAAAACCCTTCTAGCCGAAGTGATAGCAATGAGAAAGGCCGTTTTCCAAGATAAATATTTTAGATCCACCGAAGCTGCAGGTTCAAACGGAGGGCCAGTAAGAGCCTGGAGAACAAGAGTTAAATCCCACAGAGGGACTGCATCTTTAACAGGACTGACGGTGGAGGAACTGGCACCTTGATCAAATAAGTATGACAAAAAATCTAATACAGCTGGTATCAGGGCTGTAAAGGGATCCAAATTTATATGTTCCGCCCAGATCGAAAAACATTTCCATTTGCTCTTATAGACCTTTCTAGTAGAAGGTTTATGAGCGGCTACTAAAATAGCTTTAAAGGAAGAGGAGATACCGGCAGTCCTAGCTATGATTGGAACTGGATCAACCAAGTTGTGAGCTTGAGATTGTCCATGTTTGGGGTTGTCAACCCCAAGGGGTGAGATATCAGATCCGGAGTGGGATCCAAAATCCATGGAGGATTGACTAGATGAGACCATAGGCAAGGTAACCACGTTTGACGAGGCCAGAATGGGGCTATGAGGATCACTCTGCTCCCCAACCGACAAGCTTTCTGCAAGAATTTTATTATGAGAGGAAGAGGTGGATAAGCATAAAATAGACCGGATGGCCAAACATGGACTAGAGCGTCTCTGGGGGATTCCCCTGGTGGGGGAAGTAGAGCGAAGTACTCGCTGCACTTTGCGTTCGAAGGCGACGCGAATAGATCGGAGCAAGGTTGACCACACTTGAGGAAGATTTGCTTCTCTACTCTCGGGTTCAGAGACCACTCGTAAGGTGAGGATGGTTTGACTCAGCCCGTCTGCCAAAATATTCGACCTACCCGGAATGTGCGTTGCTATGAGAAAGCAGTTGGCGATCGCCCATTCCCAAACTCTCATGGTCTCTCGACATAGCAGATATGATCTGGTTACCCCCTGTTTGTTGATATACCAGACTACTGTCATGTTGTCTGATTGAATCGCAATTGTCCCTAAGGGAAGAGTGCTTGCAACGCTAAAAGCACCGCCCTCACCTCTAGGACACTGATGTGCAACAAGGTCTCCGAGTGGGTCCACATGCCTTGGACGGTTCTGCCCATGCAGTGCCCACCCCACCAGAGGCAAGAAGCGTCCGTGATCACAGTGGCTTGGGGTGGGGCCATAGAGAAAGGGCGCCCTTCCCGGAAATCCAAGGACTGGATCCACCAGAGTAGGGATTTCTTGCAAACCTTGCTGAGGGAGATAGATGCACTTAGCGGATGTTGCAGGATGGACCATTGAACCTGCAAGGTCCACTGTAGGACTCTCATGTTTAGACGAGCTAGAGGTGACAGACTGATGGCTGCAGCCATGGAACCTAGTTCCCTCAGGACCAATTCCGCTGGAGGAGCCGGGGATTGTAGGAGGGCCAGCACGTGGAGTGTCAAAGTTCGAAGCCTGTCCGGAGTTGGGAACAGGTTTGTGTCTAGCCTGGCCACTATGAAATCCAAGGTTTGAGTTGGTTGAAGGGAGGATTTCTTGAGACTGATTGAGATTCCCAGATGAGAAGCCAAGTGAAGGAAGTAATTCCTGGCTGAACAGAGTAGATGCCTGGTGGGGGCGGTCAGGAGCCAGTCGTCTAGGTACGGAAAGACCGGTATTCCCTGAAGCCTCAGGTGGGCCGCTACAACTGCCATCACTTTGGTAAACACCCTGGGGGCTGTGGTGAGACCAAAGGGAAGGACCCTGAACTGATAGTGGCTGGCTCCCAGCCGGAAGCGGAGAAACCTTCCGGATCGTCTGTCCATCAAAATGTGGTAGTACGCATCCTTGAGGTCTATAGAGCACATCCAGTTGTTCTCCTGCAGGAGTGGGAGAATGGAATGAATGGTGACCATCCGGAACTTTTCTTTGGCAACTGAGAGGTTTAGAGTGGACAGGTTGAGGATTGGTCTTAAGTCCCCTGTTTTTTTGGCACACCAGAAAAGAACCTGAGAAGCCTGATCAGATTGATCTTGGGGACGGGACGGGCTGGATTTTCTAGCAGCTGCTTTATTTCTGTGGCTGCTGCCTCCCTTTAATTGGATGGGACATCGGGGAGGCTCCGGGATCTGAGAGGGAGATTCAGAAAGGGGATAGTGTAACCTCTGGATATGATTCGAATCACCCAGCGATCCATTGTAATGGACTCCCAAACTGCTAGGTGCCTCGAGAAACGCCCCCTGACTGCCTCCAGAGTGGAGCAGTCGGGTAACCCCTCAGGGCTGCTGTGAGGGCCGATCCGAAAAAGGTTCTCTCGACCCGAAATTGTTCTGTCCACCTCTGCCTCTAGGCCGCGTCCACCCTGCCCTCCTCCGTCTCTGAAGGACAAGCGGTCTGGGGGGAAACGGGACTGTTAGGATTTCTGGAACCACATCTTCTTTTCTTCCCTTTGGTTCCTGGAGAAGGACCTCTGGGGAGCCAAGAAGCGGATCCCGACGGCAGACAACGTCTTCCTGTCTTTCTCGCTCTGGACCAGCGTGTCGTGGACGGTCTTGCCAAACAGTGAAGAGCCGTCAAAACGGGCAATTGCGAAGGATGCCTCGAAGGGTTCCGCAAAGTCGCAGAGACGGAGCCAAGCATGCCGCCGTAAGACAATGCCCGCTCCGCTAGCTCTAGCAGCTCCTTCCGTGGAATGGGAAAGAAGCTGCATAGAAGTGTCCGAAATGGACTTAAGAGTGGCCATTCGAGCTGAGAATGTTTTCTTATCCTCGGCCGACATGGACTCTGGGGGCGACCCGGCGTATTCTTTGATGAGATCCTGCTGGAGTCGTATCAAGTGTTATATAGTTCAGTGACCTTACTGAGAAGGTGGCTGAAGCGAACATCTGCTTCCCTATGCGGTCCATCCTCTGAGACTCCTTGTCGGGAGGGTGGACCGCGGAACTCTCCTGGGCTAGTTCCTTCTTGGTGACAGCCGCCACCAACATGGCATCTACCGGAGCACCCTTGCTCCAGACCGTCCTATCTGTGGGTGGACTGAGAATTTTGTCTAGTCTCTTTGGTATGGGCTCCACAGTGTCCGGTTCCTTCCATGCCCAGGTAGTGATCAGATCTACCAGGGGATCGGCGGGAGGGGACACCCAATAGGTAGATGGGCCTGCGTCAAACGCCTCCATAAACAGAGACTCATCGGAGGAAGGTTTTTGGTCTGACCACCCCCCTCTAATAAGGAGCATTTCCATAATGTCTCCGAAGGAGACATCCTTGGGGGGGGTGACTTTGGGGAACCTTCCCCTTCCTCTAAGTCTGAGTCCTCTGTCAGGGACTCTGGTGAGTCCAAGTGCCTCCTCTTGCACTTGCGTTTGTGAGGAACCTCCTCGATGGGGGGCTGTCCAAGGATGCCTCTCTAACCACATCCTGTTCCTCTACGGGAACTACCTAGGACGTAGGCGCAGGCTGTCCCTGGGGCCGGGTGATGGAGGGTAGTCCCGTCTGAGAGGGAGTAATGGGTGGAACTGCAGCAGGAGCCTGGGGTCTCGAGTCCCTCGACAAGACCCTCTCCACAACATTGAACACCGAAGAAGAACTGCTCTCTCTAGGATCCAAGAGCAGTCCCTTCGGATCCAAGGCATGGACCGGAGCCGATGCAATCGGATCCGAAGAGTCAGTATGCTCCGACCAAGACGGAGCCGAAGACACACTGACACCTGTGGATCTGAAGCTCAGCGCACAGCTCCGAGAGCTCGGATCCGAAAATGGACCCGACAAACTCGAGGGTGCGGACGGAGCCAAAGTAGGGTGCACTATCGGCGCCGAGCCTACCCCGGCTCCGATGCTGCCTGGATCCGATGGCTCCGAACCCCAGCAGTGGGTCGGAGAAGGAGCAATCGGGGCAAAAAATGGGGTCGAGCTCCCCCCGGAGGAGGGGGGGGGCAGGAGCACTCCCATCTGCAGTTGGGCCTGGAGAAACCTAAGCATCATCCAGTCCATATCTGCATCGGACAAACTTTGGGTTGATCTAGATGAGGCCACCGAGGCTGGCCTGGAGTGCCGCCTCGAAGGCGACCGGGTCTCCTCCTCTGGCTCCGGGGAAAAGCGAGGTGAATGGAGCCGGGAAGGAGAAGGCCTGGATGTCCTAGGAGAGGCTAACTGTTTAGCTGGCAGAGCCGAAGAAGAGGAAGCTTCAGCCCGCCGCTGGTGGTGCTTCTCCTTTCTTTTCTCCCTCCTAGATTCCCTCTCCTCCTGAGCCACGGTGGGAGGGTGAGTCCCGGCCAAGGGAGCAGGGATGGAAGGCGGGACCGCTGCAGTCGCAGCCGGTGCCGCCGAGTGAGAAGAGGACGAAGCCGAGTCCAGGGGCAGAAGTCACGCCAGAATCAGCTTCGACCTCCTGTCCCTCAAAGCCCTGGGGTTGAAGGCTGCACAAAATGTGCAGCCCGAAGAGAGATGGTCAACCCCAAGGCAGATAACACACCGAGTGTGGCCATCCGCTGGGGATAGCTTATGGCCACACTCTGTGCATTTGGAAAAGAAAGCTTTAGGGGCCTCAGCCATGGTAATAAGATAGGCCCAACCCGCACACACCTTCACATACACAGGGGAGGGGGAAGACTAAACTAACTAACAAAAGGAAAATTTACCAACAAGATTAGCAATTTAACAGAAAAGGGGAAACAACACTCACTCGTCTATAAATTAAACTAAAAAACTAGGTCAAAAAAAGGTAATTTTTGTAAAATGCACGAAACCCTACGCTTGGAAACTCGTTCTAGATGCTTGAATAAGCCGCGGCAAACGAGATCTGAGGACAGAGAGGGATGGCAGGGGATTATGGGTAAGGGAGAGGAGCTTGGAGCTCGGATCTTAGCTGAATAAAGCTGGCGGCTTGGACCCGATACCCACAGGTTGATGAACAAATGAAGTTAACTACTTCAGATGGACTAATTTTTTGTAGGCCAATTCCTGCTAAATCTGGGAGGCTATACCTGTAAAAAATCCTTGACTGTTTGCATAGATTTAGCTTTGTCCTCCATTTTCTTCAACACCTCTTCTGCTTTAACACCAAACAAGGCATCATGCTGTAATGGAGCATCTAATAATTTTGCTTTAACATGATCAGGCAGATTCTGTTCCTTTAACCAAGCATGCCTCCTAATGACAGAACCCGTAACAGCGGCCCTGCAGGAGGCCTCCAGAGAATCAAAACCACATTGCAAAGTATGCTTTCCCACTTGTTCAGCTGCATGCAATAAACCCTGCATTTCTTTGTTTTCTGCATATTCAAAATTTGTTGACATTTTCTGTTTAAGCAGTGACAAAGTATTGTTAATATTTAAGCATACGAAACTGACAATTTAAGGCCCTTACGGCCAAAGTAGCAGAAGTGTAAATCTTGATTTCCCCCATCTGTCCAGGGCCCTTGAATCCCTATCAGAAGGGACAGGGTTTTTTGCAGTGGAAGCCTTGACCCCCTTGGGACCTTGAGAGATGGTTTCTGGGTCAGCAGCAGGGTTTTTATAAAGAAATGTGTGTGAATCAGGTACCCTGTAGTATCTATCTGGCTTAACAGGAGCAGGTGGTAGAGAGTCAAGAGACAGACCGGACTCTGAAAATACATCATCTACAATGTCTAAAACAGGAGGAATAGCAAGGGGCCTGTGCTGAGGTAATAAAAGGAAATCTCTGAGCTTTTTCTTAGATTCTGAGTAATCATGGCTTTCCCAGTGGAAGTGCTCCCTCATAGTATGCAGGGTCTCCCCAAAAGAATAATCCTCAGGAGGAGAGGCTGAAGGGATAGATTCTTCAGCATCAGAATCCTCATAGGGAGGAAGAGAGTATTCCTGTTCAGAAGAGGAATCAGAGGAAATGGAAACCTGATCTGAAGATGCATATTCTGTCTCTTGCCTAGGCCTCTTATCAGTAGGGGGATGGGAACCCCTGATAAAAGTAATTAGGTCTTCGGCCATTTTAAGCATCTGTTTTTTAGGCATGGAGGCCTGTCCAAGGGAATGTTGCACTTGTTTCTTTGTCTTTAGAGGTGCTTTAGTCTTTGCCTTTGAAGCTGAAGTTGTTTTCATATATAACTGCGTAGGTCATGAAAACACCCTCAGAAGCAGATGCCTGCTCAGCGGCTCCGGACCCATCTGAGGGAATAGTTTCCAAGGGTCCAATACCTTGAGTTTCCAGCGGCCTAATCCACGTGAGACTCGGAAGTGGCCTGTGGCTCTGAGGTAGCGGGCGTCAGGGGCTGCGAAAGCGCCTCACTGAGAACCGGCGACTGGCCTAGCCAAAGCCTCGTCTGTTTTGGACCTCGGATGCCGGTCCTTTTCTTTGCGCTGTTTATAAACTCTGATAGTCGGCTGTTCCGACGGCATTATATAATTAAATCTTCTGCCAAAGTAATGAAATGCAAAATCGAACAGACGCTTAATAGTGCGTTGGTTAAATCTAGCACAAAACTGACAACTAGCAACGTTGTGGTCAGGGCCTACGCAAGGAATACAGTAAGAATGAAAATCCTTATAAGGTATTTGCTTCCCACAAGAAATACAATTATTAACTTTTTCTGACATCGGTCTGGAGCAAGAAAAAAGTTTCCCCAACGGGGTACTTAGCTTTAATGAAGAGTTCGGATCTGAAATTTGAATTTGAAAATCTTAGGAGTCGGCTTATCGGCACTTGCGAACTGCTTTTGCTTTAGGCACCGCGCGGCAAGAAAGACTAGAAAATGGCGTCGGCTGCATCTTTTATACCCCTGGCGCACTGACGTCAGGGAAGAGGTGACAGCAACAGACACCGGACCAGGACTTTGGAATTCAGGCTGACTGCGGGTAGCCTGCCAGCAGGATAACCCAATTGTAATGACTGCAACAGTGAAACATGATGAACATCTTGCTCTGCTCTGTTCTGTGGACTTGGGTAGAACAAGTGGACAGCCTAGTTTAAAGTAAGTTCTGATAGCACCTTGGGTAGAAGGACCGGGTTCATTCTAAGGGTGTCCCTATTCCTGTGGAACACAGTGAAAGGCTCTTTACATAGTGAGGCTTGAGCTCAGAAACTCTCCTGGCTGATGTAAAAGCTATAAGAAAGGTTGTCTTCCTGGTGGGCATCTTTAGACAGACAGTGACAGCAGGTTCAAAAGGAGGATAAAGTTAAGTTTGTTTTTCTAGCACATTTAGATCTCATAACAGAACTGGGTTCTTATGAGTGGACGCAAGTGAATCACCAGTTTTAGAAAAAAATTCCATGTGGGGGGTGTGAGAAGATAAGCAGAGCACTGTGCAGACAAGCTGATAAGGAAGATGCATGTACCTTAACACTTGAATAGCAACTTCTTTGTCTAAAGAAGTCTGGCAAATACTGCAAGACTGAGCTGATGTTTGCCTAAGAAGGTTTAGTGTTACTACTGTGACATCAGGTGGAAAAATCATTTCCATTTTGCCAGGTACAATTTCCTAGTACAGGGAGGGCTTCCTTGCTTCCCTCAGAATGGAAAGCACATCCCTGAGGTAGGATGCAGTCCTTGCTGTCAAAACCCAATTCTCCAGGCAGTTAATCGGATGGTGGCTGAGATCATCTACTTCCTGCTGTAGGGTGTGGAATCTCTAACTGCATAGTGTCAGGAGGAGGGACAGCCAATGTTACCTTGACCAGAAAGGGGCCACTAGGATGGTGCTGGGTCTGTCTGCCCTGACTTTTTGTTATTACATACAGGAACCAGTTTGTCCATGTGAAGGAGAATGCATCTATTTTCCACTCTCCTATTGGTTATGTTCTAAAGCAAAACTTCTGTAGTTGTTTATGGTGAGACACAACAGGTCCGGAAGAAGGTTCACTGAAAAAAATGAAACGACAGACTGAGTTGTACAGAACACACGTGAAGCACATCACACTGTTTGGCTTGAAAAAACTGAAGAAGGCGCCAGACACCCTTCTTATACCCAGACAATGGCCTTCGGATGTCCACAGGATAAGGATGACGTTAAGACTCTGAAAATCGTGCCAGTCGCAAGCTTCTTCATGGCAGGAAGGCCCAAGAATCAGTACTGCAACAATGACTACAAAGAAGGTTTGTCTGGTTAACTGTCCACCTCCCAATTCTGACAAAGGCAAGGGAAAGTTGATCAGATTTCTTGTACAGCTTTGCCCTGTTATAGAATTTCATTTCTCTAAGCACATCTAGGGAAAGCAAAAAAACCCTTCCACCTTACCTTGAAATGAAGGAAAAACACAGGAAGAGGACAGTGATTCAATGAAAGCTCTGTAACGGACGTAGGCTAAAGAGGTCATTTAGTATGAAGCTTGATCTTGTTCTTATGAAACAGGAAGAAGGGTTCCTATGCATGATGATCTTCTAATCTGGAATTCTGACAGGGTGAGGGTAGAGGGGGGAATTCATTCCATGAATTGGATCTGGGGGTGGGGAAACACACACATTAAATCAAAAAGTAAATTCCTTCCCCTTTGAGAAATCATTTCAGCAATCATCTTCAGAGTAGGGGTTTACATGGCAGGAAGGCCCAGAATCAGTACTGCAACAATGACTACAAAGAAAAGGTCTTTGTCTGGTTACACCTCCACCTCTTGACAAGGCACAAGGGGAGGGATGATCATCTTTTGCAGCTTTGCCCTGCCTTAAATTCATTCTCTATCTAGGAAACTCTAAAGCAAAAAAAGAAAAAACCCTTCCTTTGACGGAAGGAAAACACAAAAAAAGACAAAAGAGGACAGTGATTGCTAGGCTGAAGGCTAAGCGGGAATGGATTTAGTGGTAAGCAGTCTTGTTCTTATGCTTTAGGAAGAGGGTTCCTAATAGCGAGCTAGAAATTCTGATTCCTGTCCAGGTGAGGTATCTGAAAATTTCATGACATGATGGTATAAATCGAAATGGGGCTTACATGGTTTAAGAAATCAAGTACAACTTCCATCTCAGGAAAACAAAATCATGCTTGGTGCAAAGGAACTGTTTCACTGGCAACTGGGAGTGGTGGTGGTGCTGGTGATGTGTGGAGTCCAGAGATAAGCAGGCAGAATTGGCGAAGGCATGTTCTTTCAGAAAAGCACAAGAGTGGTCTGTTTTAGAAAGGTCTGACAGGTAGGCGAGAACAAGTCGGAGAAACTTTCCCATTCTGATAACCATGAGTTTCTTGTGCAAAGGTTCCTAGCCTCCCTCAAAATTTGCAGCACATCCTCAGAAAATGTGTGCAAAAGGGACGATTGCTAAATCATCCACACCGTTACCCTTACCATCCTGCAAGATGAGTTGAAACACTGACATCTTTTCTGAGTAAAGAGGTCCATGTGCTCAGCTAAAATGATTGTTTTTCCCATATCAAGCTCAAGAGTAGAGAGAACAAATGACAACCAGGTTGACAAAAAAAGTGCTGTTAGGATTTTTGGCCTGCTTTCTCTTTAGTAATATTTTGGATATCATGGGTTAGGGACAAAGCATCCATTTGTCTGCATAGGACAAAGCATACAGAAATGTAACTGCTCAGAATGAGGATAAGGCATCTTTCAGCAACGCCCCTTATATTATAGTTTCCTGGTGTAATACTTGTTTAGCCATTCACTTTTCTGGAGAAGCAAAAAGGTCAACTTCTGGCACATCCTCGTTTGGACTAAATACCAGGACAAATATCTGTTTAGCATCCATTTGTTGGGGTCCATCTGTATTCCACTCAACTTGTTTGCTAACACACTGTCATGAGGTGGATGTACAGACACAAGTGAAGCCCCAACTCCTAAGCTAACTTCGACTCTTTGCACTGCTCATCTGCATTGTAATTAATGCCCCCCACGTGCTGACATACTACACATCAGTATTGTCAGTCCATATCTACAAGGCACCCTGACATCAAATGTTTTTTCCGCAAGTATATCTCATCAAAATTTTACTTACTTTTTAAATACATTTACAAGACCGAAGACCTCAAACGAATGAGGGAGAAGCACAGAGAAAAATAAAAAGGATAATCAGGTACGTTGTGCAAAACTGAAGAAATGTACCTGATTATTTTCTCTGTCCCATCTCTTCCGAAAGTTTAAAGTCCCCCGTTTTAAAAATAAGGAAAAGCAACAGAGATGTTCCTTTCCACAACATTGATGTACTGTGTAAACGTGGGAACACAAGTCCAATACACACACATAGTACATCAGGAAAGCCCCAGGATACCAGAGAAAACGCAGTAGGGCACCACAGCACTGTTATACACAAAGACATTATTTAAGAAAAGTATTTTTTTTTTCTTGATGTCATTGTAGAATAGCAATAACAGACTTTGTGGTGTGGTATATTGAAGATTTACCCACGGTTGTCTTTGCTTAATCACTCAGGCTTTGCCCTCGTGATTAAACCACACCAACTACCGGTAAATCTTCAATATACAGTCATCACTTATTGCTACATTACTATATCCTTTCTAAATGTCCTATCCCAAGCTCCTACTCTGCGAGACCACACATAGGTCCCCCACTTCATATGTGAGAAGTTCATTACGACAGCTCTTTCTTGATGCAGGGTAGCAGTGAAATGGACACTGTAAGAACTGGGCAGACTGGCACAACCTGTTTCTTGGGTATCAATGCAGTTCTCTTCATATGGAGTGTTGTCATGGTATCATCGAGATAAAAGACACTGACAAAGAAGAGACTGTGTAGCCAACATTCAAGAGCCCAGGCGTCACAAAACTGTTTGGAATACCTCGACAGGAATATGACTCGGTATAGAAATGTAAATACCAAGAAAAAGTATCAAGCTTTCTGAGAAGAAAGATTTCTCCTCCTCTGTACTCAAAACCCCATGAAAACTCACTTTGATTGGTATGAGAGGAACTTTGAAAGGTTCAGGGATAGTCCCAAGGACTGGAAGCACTTGACTGCGTTGCAGATCCTTACTGATGATGTCCATGGGGCTGGGGGTTGGCCTAATGGCTAAGGTGTTTACCTTATAGACATAAGGTGCAGGGTTTATTTCTCAAATGGGATAATTGGCTAGGCATAAACTGGCCCACAAAAGCAGTTAGCCTAGTACTAATCTATGAACATAAAAATATTGCCTCAATAACAATCATTCAGGTAAGTATACATATATGAATATAATTTGTCTTGGAAAATAACTACTGGAGCCAGGCTCTCTGTGAATATACATTACGCAGTAACAAGCCAAAGGGCACAGAAAATAAAATGGTAATGGGCACCCCCTGAATCAAATCTTAACTGCCTACCCACCTTGGTTATGTGGATGTGAAAGCAGGTATCCTTTACATCAAAGGTAACCAAGTAGGCCAGTGAAAGGAATGAAGACAGAATACTCTTCAACATCAGTATTTTTAACTCTCAAGAACTTGTTCACTATATAGAGGACTACAATGGGTCTTCAGTTTCCTTTTTAGGACTAGTAACAGCCTGGGGGTAGAATCCAGCTGCTTTCTTTTTTTGTGGGACTCGCTCTATGGCTCCATGGGAATAGAAGCTCTTATCTCAGCGAAAATAAGGTGCTGTTGGGTCTTTGGGCATATGAGGAATGCTTTATTAGGTCAAGGTTTCTTTTGGAACTTTAGCCGCTAACACCACTCTTTCTCCAGGACCCACTTCTGTGTGATGGTCACCCACTGCGTCAAAAATACCACCAGCCTGGGGCAAGGTTTAAGTTACAGCTGCTCCCTCAGACTGTAATGTCTCCAAGGCCTTTCAGGCTTCCCTCTTTTTCCAGGGAGCCAATTCTTCCTGCAGTGTCTCTTCTCCCTTTTTATTTTGGCGGGGTGGGGGGGTGATGGAGCAAAAAATTTAGAAAGACCACCCTTTACAGAGGTATTTCAAATATATTCTATAGCTTAGGAATGAAAGATCTTTGACTGATTGCAGAAATGTTACTAATTTCACTCTAATTTCTTAAACACCTTCTCGGCTGAAGGTCCAGAAAGAAGTTCCACATCCAGAGAAGGGCATACATCACCTCCACTTTCAAATGATCTTGGAGGGGCAGTCTTCAGCCAAGCACGTCTCCTAACATACTCCATAGTAGTTGCCCTGCTGGATGAATAAACTAAATCGTAGCCCAATTTTATGTAGTACTTGGCAACCTAGGAATATAGTCTGAATACGCCAAACATTTTCTACTTTAGGGGTTTATACTCTATCTCCTATACTGTCTTAACTGGCCAAAAGGGATCCACAAAACATGTCAGACTAGCAACTGAGGTCCTTAAAAGCCACTGTAGCTGATGAGTAGGCCTCCCCCCTCCATAGAAACAGTCTTCCTATCATTCAAAACAGGATTCCTGGACAGAGACAAGTTGAACTCTGGCTAGAATCCACAGTCACTGTTGCTGCATCAGCCATTAAATCCTTTGTACTGGTGTTTGTGAGAATTATAGTTCCTATAAAGGCATGCTTCATCAGCGCAAACTGCTGGGAGTCAAGATGCAAAATGAAAAAAACAAGGCACCGTAAAATGCATCATCCAACAAACCCAGAACAAGAGAATTTCTTGAAATTAGATAAGAACAGAAGGCCTCTGAAACTGACTAGGGAACCAAATAATGTGATAAATAGAGCAAAATTGGATAAAACACACTGGTTCCACACGGCTAGATGAATGTCACAAAGTTTATTCCAAAATAAAACAAGTAAGCGCTTTCACGGATATCATCCGCTTCATCAGACCAGAATGAAAAATGACACTGAAATGCTTCCTTTTATACATTCAAATGAGCCAATAAACTAAGCTGATAACTTAAATACATAATTAACCTCTATAATGCTGCACTTCAGTAGAAAACTTGCTTATAGTGTAAATGATTATACAAATAAGGATGGTACTAAAATCTGTAGCATAACAGAAATTGTTGCTAAGCCTATAAAATATTAAATTAATAAATATTACTAAAAGTATCACATTGCTAAAATATAATTATGTATAATAAACTCAACTGTTCATCACAACAATAACAGAAATGAAAAACATATTAATAAAATTGAGAATCAATGCTTAAGAAATCTAGTCTTGAGAAACGGCTTTAAAGAAACTTTACTATTCAGACCAGGGGGTTTATCTGCCTGAAACCGTATAATCAGTTTCAAGAACTGAATCCAATGAACAGAAATTATCTCCCGCAGGCCCAAAACATTTCTGTATCTGACTTAAGCATCAGAGAACTCTCTAGACTCTTATTTTAAAGTTTCCTTTCTGTGAAAAATATTCCAAAATGAAATATCCCCAGATGACAAAGCTGAGGAAAGGGTGCCCTCAATGTCAGATGGAGGCATTTAAGGAATATAGGCCACTTTTCCCACCTCTGAATTCAAGGTACCATTAGAGTCCCACTGGAGAGAAGATTCCCCCTTTTCCCCTAACAAGCGGTCTTTTTGACAATGCAAATTTTTCAGAGGTCAGATGTCTATTTCAAAAAGTCCTTAGCCAACTTGAGGAGATCCTGTTACACAGCCAGGCACGGAGAGTTGGGGACCAACTCAGCATAGACTATGGCAAGCTGAATGACTGTTCTGGATTCAATGTCTTAAGCCTGTGTTTGGGTGAGTGGTCTGCTTTGGAAGCCTCTGCAAGCAGGTGTACATCCAAGAATATTAGCCAGTCTCCTTTGGCTTCCACCTGTACAAGAAACATGGAGATGCCACTCCTCCCAGTGTTGACAATACTGTCACCACATCCTGAAGTGTACTATGAGGCCCGAGGACCGACCAATGGCACATAAGTTTCAGCTTACAAGGATGAGTCAGAAAATGATGGCATGGTGGCCTACTCAGAGAACTGTCAAACACTTGAGTGTCATCTGCCTCTCAAAACTCCTCCTCCTTCAGGAAGCTTCCTGAAGACTTGTCTGCCAGTAGTTGGGAGAAACAAGAGGATGCCATGGCACAGCAGGACCAGACAAACATCCTCTGCACTAAAAACTACTCAAAACATCCAGCCATGCTTTTTATGGTGCTTTGGTTAAATAAAGGCACACATGTCATGGTCCAGATGCAAAAAAGACTTAGGTTCATAGGTTCATAGGTTCATACTAGGCTATCTGCCCTAGGGCATTTATAAGCCTAGCCAGAGTATGTTTGGCTTTCGCCACCCATTTTAAATTAATTTTGCTATGCCCTTTTTCGAGGTTAGTATACTGTGCCTCTGTCTAACAGTGACACAGAAGTGATACCCGGGGTATAGGTTCATAGGTTCATTAGGCTATGCAATTCCTTGTACAGCACTTTTCCTACACCAAAGATTACCATTCACCATAGCACCTAACATCTACAGTACAACGGACTAAAACCACTATAATGATAAGAGAAATTCCCCAACAAGATATTTACCCGAGAACTCTGGATTCAGTTTAGAATCAGGCTGACCCAACAGGCTGGAGTACACAAGATGCTCACTGAAACATGGCAAGGAAAACGTGATGATGGTGCTGGTTGACATTCCTTTATTCCACCAATGTCTTGATGCCAACTTTGGGAGGGAGTAACACATGAATGATATTGGGAAGGATGAAGAGCTCTGAAAGATGGATCAAACATCAGATTTCTACAAGCAGGACTCCAGAGAGTCAGTGCCCACATCAGTGAATTAAGAAGAATATCATGCTCTTATCACCTAGCCTGTAAGTAGCTTGACGAGTCTGATATATAAGGCTAGGGAGCGCATCATCATGGACCTAATTAACAAGGGTATAGGGAATCTCCAAACTCTAGATCCCATGCAGTTTGGTTTTGTGAAAGGTAGATCATACCTGCTCAACCTGGCTGACTTCTTTGAGTCGGTCACCAGAGATGTAGATGAAGGTAAGGCAGTTCATACAACCTATCTTGATCGGCCAAGGCCTTTGATACCATTCCTCAACTCAGGAATTATTGATAAACTCACCAAACTAGGCATCAATCCCCATATTGTTAGGTGGGCTGCAAACTGGCTCACAAATAGGACCCACAGTGTGAAAGTAGCAGACTCCAAGTCAGACTGCCGACCAGTTATGAGTGGAGTTCCACAGGGATCGGTCCTGGGTCCTCTCCTGTTTGGCATGTACTTCTCAGAACTCCAGGTCAACACAGAGGGACTCTGGCTGACCAAGTTCGCAGACGACTGCAAGCTGGGAGCCATTACTAACTCCCCAAGTGATGCAGACATCTTACAGAAAGGCCTCACTGAGGCCAATGACTGGTGTCGAAACCATGGCCTTAAGCTTAATGCCAAAAAAATACGTCATCATCTCCTTTGGGAAAAACTCAGTTCCCACTAATTACCACATGGACGGAAGCCCACTGAACACTGAAGGCATTATAAGAGATCTGGGGACACAGGTCGACAGCAACTTCTCCTTCGACCACCACATTGCCACTGTGGTCATAAAGTCCTTCTATGTGGCACATCTCATTACCAAGCGTTTTGCATCCAGGAAGGAAGAGGTCATTTCTCTCCACTCTTCCTTCATTAGAGCAATCAAAGAGTATAATGCCCCATTTGGCATGTACTGGACACCTGCAACAGCTGGAGAGGCCACAAAAGTACCTCACAAAGAGGATCCTAGGCCTTAAACGCATGTCCAACACGGACGGACTCAAAAAAACTCCAGCTATTCTCGGTCTCATATCATCTACTAAGAGGCAATCTCTGCTTGACTTACAAAGCCATGTCTGACCCAGCTCTGTTAGAAATGAAACAGCTAAAGAAATCCCAATCCCTCTGCACCACACACTCCAGAGACGTCAACTTCATTACCACAATCAACAGAACATGCTGGAGGGACAGGTTCATAACCCAGAGACTTTCCATGCTCTGGAATGGACTTCCCATACATGTCAAGCAGAGCACCTTCCTCACTGGCTCTCTTCAAGAGAAATCTTTATGAGTGGATGAGAAATGAAAAGTTCACCATGGGGATCACTCCAGTGGCTCTACTTGATAGAGGCACTGGAAACCAACGTTGGGCGGCACAATGCCAGGGCACTTTTATGGGTTAGGCTTGTAAAGGCTCCAGGGCCATTAGCCTAGTACACACCTATGAACCTGCAAACCTTTGCTAACTATCAAAGCAGTCCAGAGAGCAGACACTAGACTACACTGTGCTCCTGAAAGCAATTTACATGCCAAAACACGAGAATTCTATGTCAAATCAGATGAGCAGGATTCTCAGCAGAATCCATATGAGTGAATGCTAGACACAAAAACCTTCACAGACATCAGAAGCAGATGGAGTGCGTCATTAGCAGACACATCTACTTCTCTAAGTAACACACAACTATGGAAATTCAGCTCCAGAGCAAAAACTGAACTAGCTTGGGATGTATTCTCCTTAGAATGGGCAGGTTCTATTTCTCTTTGCTTTTCTTCCACTACTCTTGCTCACAACTCCTTGGTAGATCAAAACATGAAGGTAAGGCTAGAAATGGTTTTAACTGTCCCTTTCTGGTCAGTAAAGCAACAAATCTCCTAACTGCTCCAGATGGCAACAGAGAAAGAAAACTTTTTTTGCTGCCACAACATACAAACCTTCTAATGTAGGGAGAAGGGTGCCTGGTACAGACCACTGTTTCCTCAACAAAACTAGCAGTTTGGAAAGATACTATTTTCTTACCTTTTGGGCACCTTTACTTCCAAGATGTGCTAAAATTATAAAACAATTTTCATTTACAATGCTAGTATGGCACTTAGTACAAAAGATTAAGGCTAGGGGGCTGCTAACAAGCTGCTTCTTGTGGTCAGCAATTTAAAGGAGTTGAAGACTGGCATAACAGTTAAGGTGTTTACGTCACAGACACAGGGTCTGATTCTCACCTTTGTTCACTGTTCAACTACTAACTAGGTGTGTAAGTCTGCAGACTGACTGCCTAGTACTTGCCTATGTACCTATAAAATGAGATAAGGAAATCATACCCAGCTAAACAGAAAATATTCCATTTCTGCAGCCACTGCAGGATAAAGCACTGCAAAGAGGTGCACAACATGTCAGTGGTTTTCTAGTATGCATCTAAGCAGGTTTCTATTTGCGTAGTTTATACTTTCTACCATCTCTGGCTGCTTACTCTTGGCTCTCCTCCCACTGGCATCTAGACCAGTGGGTAAACAATTCCTGAAGAGCACCCTCTGCCTAAGGCCTGGAGAAGACCTGGCCCCAGCGACAAACTTTACAATGAAAAATCTACTCTATTCCCCTACACACACACACACACACACACACACACACACACACACACACACACACACACACACACACACACACACCACCACCATAGCTGATGCAACACATTAAAACTTCTGACCTGGAAAACTGCAGTCCTTATTGTTGTTACCACAGCTAGGACAATTTCGGAACTACAGGCTATGGTGGGAAGAGCTGCACCTGATGTTTTACCTAAAGATAACAGTGACCCTGCACACTAAGCTCTCCATTTATGCCAAAAGCTTAATACAGAAACATCCCCAATTCATGCATTCCAACTCACTATATTTCTCTACATCACAATGTAAAAGGGAAGATTACATACTCTTTAGATGTGCACAGATAATTGAGTTAATACATGGACAGAACTAAATTCACCAGGAGCTCCAATGTTTGTATTTCCTTTATGGAAAACAAACAAGATTACCCGAAACAAGACAGTGCAATCCATCACAGAAATATGTGGATGTCCAGAGAGGAGGGCTACAACCCAACCTAGAAAGGACACCTGGCCTTCTGCAGCAAAGTCCCAAATGTGAAGACTACTGCAAAACTGAACCATGCAGTGAACGTGAGACGTTTTCGGGAAAAAACATACCTTTGTGAGACAGTACAAAAGACTTATCTGCATAAGAAGCAATCTTATATAAAGGCATGAAGTCTGAAAAGCCTTCTACCCAAGGTAAAGTAACAACAATAAAAAGAACCTCAGTGAAAGATCAACTGTCAAACTGAAAAAGCAACTTATTCAGTTGTAAAGCTGAAGTCCCAAAGAAGGCAATATGGTACAGAACTCTATAAAACTTCAAACTGAGAATGCTCTTCAACAGCTGATTTATCATACAAAGAGACCATAGAACAGAGTCAACTAAGGAATTCCCCATAATGGTAGACTACTGACTTTTGTCAGAATACTAACAAATAAGCCGGTGCTTACTTTCTGCCCAGTAAAACACACCCAGAGACACAGACACAGACACACACAACTTCGAAACCCATATAAGTTTTAAAACTCTGAAATTCTGAAAAGGGATCGGCATACAGCTTGGACTGGGAGATTTTCCTTGTCCTTGCTGTAGTGCGATCTCAGAGTTAGGATATTTAAGTTGTGGGGGGGCTTGCCCCCCTGCTATACACAGTTTATTTGTTTGTTTGTGTTTTGCAGGTCTACAGCACATTTTTGAACATTCAAATGCTCGATCATATGGTCTCAGCCATATGAAATTCAAACATATGAACGTTCGATCATGTGAAGTAGACCCATATATAGATACATACATATATATATATATATATATATATATATATATATATATATAGATACATACATATATATATATATATATATATATATATATATATATATATATATATATGTATATACACACATATATATATATACATACACACATATATTCACATATACATAATATATATACCCACACACATATATATATATATATATATATATATATATATATATATATATATACACACACACACACACACACACACACACACAAATATATATATATATATATATATATATATATATATATATATACATATATATGTATAGAGAGGGAGGTACATATACACATCTCCATGTACACAATTGTACAGATACTGATAACTAGCTACAGCTGTGTAAATCTTTATAACACAAACACACATACACAGAGGTACTAGATGGCAGAGTGGTGTGCAAGTATATTTACGGACTCGGATTTCTAACAGTACAAATACTCAGAAATACTAGCCTAAAAGGGTCAAGGTTCTTGTTTTGATCTCAAGTAAAAAAAAAAAATTTCCATTTACTGATACATGATTTCCTATTAGCAGTTTTTATTTGCCTCCACATTCATACTTGCTGCCCATCCTCAGAAAACATGTTCCTAAAAGATATTAAAAGCTTATTATCTAGGCAGTTAGCTAAAGTTGTTTCAGACTGGGGTGTACCAAACAGCACATGTTTGTGTGTGTATATCCACTCTGTGAGGAAGCTTGCAGTAACCGCCCTTGGCCATTTCAAAATGAAGGCAGAGAGTACAACTGTGTACACTAACTGTACGGAAGTGCAGATGTTAGTGTCTTCACTACTACAGTAAAAACTTCTTGGAATTTCCTGCTGTGAAAGTCCTTGGCTGGCATTAATACCAGAGAATGTAATCCTCTCCTCTTGGGCTGGTGGATGTCCTTCCCTCCAGCATCAAAATGCCAGGGTAAAATGGTTGTCGACTGGCACCATATTTTCATTTCTTTCTTGCAGTCATAGCCAGACTGTAAACTGAAGTGGTCAGTCAGTCTGCAGCCAGATCTGTGATCAAGAAAGACAAACACTCATTGTGGAAAAAATGTTGTCTTTCTACATTTCTTTTAGATGTCAGTTTGCAAAGTCAAATGCCTGCCTCATCGTGACTTCCACACACCGTCTTTTTTTGCCTGGGCCCAGAGAAGAATGTGCTCAATTTAAATCCAGTACTATTAACCACAGGGCTGAATCCTTAGAAAATATTTAGATAAGGAAAGGGAGGCTCCGTGCCCCTGTACTTTTACTCCCACAGACAACCAGTCTTGTATGCAGTTACAGACTATGCTGGAGCTTGAAGGGAAAATGGGAGACTTAGAAGGTGATGGAACTTGTCTCCCACCAAAGTGTTCCCTTTTTGCAGATCCCAATACAGGAACATGAAACGTCAGGAAATGCTGATGTTGAGACCATACAGATTTTATATACCACTGAA